>NW_019421126.1:1374-5390 GCF_000390285.2 Anoplophora glabripennis
TATCGAGATAATAAGACACAGGTCTCTCGCAATTTAAAAAATCCTTTTTGTCCCCAATTTTCCATGTGGAAAATGGCGTTTCCAATAAAATGCACATAGGATTAACATAGGAAACATTTCTACAATTATTATACAAAACAAATATTAACTAAGAACCGTTATAATCGTGCGCTGGGCGACGCGTATCGTATAAACTGTTTATAGGCAGGCGATGGGCGATGACAATGCTGCTTCGATTTCCGCGTCACTCCTCCCACGCCGTAGTTTACTCCCGTGTTGGCCGCCTCGTTGCCATGACAACCGCCGTAAACAGCACTACGAAGTGAAGCGGAATACAGACTGATTTCGATCTGGGTCACTTGTTTGTACTATATGTAATATGGTACGAGGTTGATGTTCGCACTTAATGAAGGCAATATTTTTTTAGAAGGCGTTCACCGCGCAGCTATTCTATTTATTTCAGCATATTAAACAAAAAAAACACAATACATTTTCAATATAGAATTATACCTAAATTTTAAAATTTATATAAAATTTAAATAATTTTAAATTGCACAACCAAACGGAAATTTTAGATGAAGCGGTGCGTCACTTGCATCACCTGGCGAGCCGCCACTGCTGTACTGTATTATTACAAAATTATAGTAATATTGATTGGTTTTTGGTTTTAAATAGCAAATAAATAAATTATACTTCATTTATTTCTACTTCTTCAGATATAATTTGATAAAAGGTTTATTTTCTCTTTCTATAAGCAGATTTTGGAAAAAATGTATATTTGTAGACATCATAAATTAAAAATTAAGTTATTGTTTGATTACGAGTACAAATATTTGACAATTTGATTAAGTATTTGCCTTGACCCTATAAAATATTAGAATGGCTATATTTCGTGACATTCTCTTATAAATATTATCTGCTTTTAATTTTAAGTATTGAATAGTAATTTATTTAATAGATTATGGTGAAGATAAAAGTCCTAAGAAAAAGTGTACCAGGGTGACCATTTTAATTTTGGACGTCGTCTCTACTGCTTAGAAAAGAACACATAAGCCATTTTATGATATATTTTAAGTATGATCTTTTATTCATTCCTTTCCTAATATTTTCATGGTCATGGCATATGAACTTCTCCTCGTACGTCACAAGATGTCGCTCAATATGGCGGAGGCAAATGGTAACGCGTCAGGTTTTAATCAGACTGCTGATATTTGACACAATAAAGAAACAGATAACTATCAATAAGGAGACAAATAGGCACATTAGAGAAAATGAGAACATCAGGAGGGTCCGATCGCGCGGGGGCGGAATGTGGGGGAGGAGGGGAGTCGTAGGGTCCGGCGGGAATGTGCCGGAGTAGAACTCGGAGCGCTGCAGATGTGAGTTTTGATGTCTCTGTCACCCGAACTTGAGGATCTGAAGTGTGCCATATTGAAGTTTTGCTAGTGCCGTTAGTTATTTGTTACGGTAGCAGGCCCCAAAAATTGATTCGGCTTGTGTCTCCGGCAGAAACGATAAATATCGTGAAAGTTTCCGTTGCGTTACGTCAGCAATAACGCGGGCGATAATTTCTTATAGGCGAACTTTCTCCATACTGTAAACATATTTTTATGGCCCCACATCTAAGACGCGTTTCGCATTGTTTTCCAACTAAAGGGCCGTTCCCTTCGCCGATAACTCACAATAAAAAAAAAGTACAAAAATTCTTTTCTATTTAAGTTACTGGGCATTTCGCGAAGTAGGCGTTCAAAAACTTGAACATCAGTTTTTAAGGATGACTCTATCTTATTTCATTGATATTGACATGTCTATCTCATTTAAAACGTTCTATCCTATAACCTAGCCTCAATTCGAAGGGATAATTATTCGACGCCGCTGACTTCTCTATCACACACTAAATTGTTTAAATATGCCCAAAATAAAAGTATAAAGGATTTGTCAAGAGAATGAGAAGGGTGTTATGGTAAGTTTTGCCAAACTTTAATGGCGTATTCTAACGATGAAAATAATCAAGTTTTGCCCTATAAAAATTTGTGATAGGACGCTTCCTTACAGGATAGATAAAAGTTTAAAATATTTATATTATTTTTCCTGTAACTTCACTGTCATAAAAGATTGAGTGATAAAATTTGGGGGATGATATTTTTTTAGTAGGGACTATTTTTTCATGGATAACTTATTTCAAAATACACTCAAGTGGCGTAGTTATTGGGGGAGTAGGGGACCTTTTTTGAAAAAAAAATCGTTCGCCACTGGTTTTTTAAATAATTTTAAATGTTTCCAAAATGTACAATCAATTTGTGGCAATAAAGTATTCTTGTAAAGTATTCGTAAAATTTACTGGTCTTTAGATAATTGGGAAATCAAATAAAAAGATACTTAAGAAGTACCTACGTTGCTATTTACCAATTTCTATCGATTGCTAAATGTGTAACAATAAATTCAATACCTAATATTTTGGGTGGATGAAAATCCTCATATTATTTCCTAACGTCGATTCCAAGAACAGGTTTTCTCTGAATGTTTGGGTAGGCATTGTGGGCGATTACTTGAATGGTCCCTACTTTTTACCCAGAACCCTCGATGATAGAACTTCCTAGGTTCCTACAGGAAGAATTACCACCACTTCTAGAAGAAGTGCCATTGAGGTTACGTCAATTATTGTGGTATATGCATGATGGGGTGTCACCTCATTACAGCCTTACCGTTAGACAGTTGCTGAATAAACCAGTATTCTAATCACTGGATTGGTAGAGGAGGATCCATTGCTCGGCCGGCTCTTTCCCCCGACCTGAATCTCATAGATTACTTTTTTTGGGGCTACCTCAAAACTATGGTATATCGTACTCCAGTTCCCAATGTAGAAGTACTTCGACAGCGCATTGTAGACGGTTTCGCAACCATACACAATACGGCTGGAATTATGAGGCGTGTAAGACGATCAATGCGGAGACGCTGCGAAGTATGCACTGCATCCCAAGGACAGCATTTTGAACATTTCTTGTGATGTACGAGGGTGGTCTGAAAAGTTTCCGACCTAACAAAGATACAAGAGATTTTTTCAGAAAATTTATTTTTATTTTTCAACATAGTCTCCTTGTAACTCTACAAACTTCTCCAAGCGATGCTCCCACCTCTGTAACCCGTCCAAGTAGTACTCGGCGTTTTTCTCTGCAAAATAATTGTTCACGAAGGTGATTGCCTCTTCATTTGACGAAAATCTCTGTCATCCGAGCGCAATTTTTAGATGAGGGAACAAAAAGAAGTCGCTTGGGGCTAGATCTGGTCAAGCAGTTCAAATTGGGTTTTGAGGTTTGAGACGGTGCGTTGTCTTGGTGAAACAGGATTTTCTTTTTCTGCAAATGTTTTTTCGTTTGCCGTTTTTCCGCAAGTTCTGCCTTCAGCTTGTCAAGTAATGATGCGTAGTATGCTCCTGTAATGGTTGTACAGCTTCGTTTACTGTACTGCTACTATGATGGCTTAAAACACTGTATTGCCACTATGATGGCATAAAACTTGATTCATATAGGTGTATTCAAATAAACTTTATGGAGTGGACTGTATATACAATTAAAAATGTAAATCTTTTACAAAGTCGTGAGACATGTTGCCTCAACAGGCCTTCGTACACATCTGGCTTTTTACTTGACCGTGCAGGGTGCAGAGGGTATAGAAAGTACATGTTGCAGGTCTCTTAAAAAAGGTCTGTGGCAATTGATGAAATGCCAGATTAGTATGACAGGACCGTCTTACCCTCTAACAATAGTTTTTCCTTTTTGAAGATAATCGATTAAAATAACTCCATAACTATCCCAAAAAACAGTCGCATCACTTTCCCAGCCGAAAAAACAGTTTTTGCTTTTTTTGTAGCCGCAGCCGGTTCCCCCTTTGCAGTCCACTGTTTGGACTGTATTTTTGTTTCGGGCGTATAATGGTGTATCCAAGTTTCATCTACAGTAATTAATCGGCGTCAAAACTCGGATTTATTGCGCCTAAACTGCGCCAACAGAGCGTTG
>NW_019421127.1:0-1525 GCF_000390285.2 Anoplophora glabripennis
TTATCCAGGTACAAATTATAACCCTATTAATATATTAGATTACATTTATTTTATTGATACAATTAAGAGGATTAGGATTTGGAATTCCTTGGACTATACCTAATCACCGGTCATCAACACTTAACGATAATTTAACCTAGGGCAGTATAAAAACCAATGATTGTATTCAAAATGAAAACTTACTTACGATCTTCCTTAGCAAGTAGTCACTAAGATTGTCAACGTATTACTAAATATACTTTAGTTAAGTAAAATATCCGAAACAGTTTTATTTCCAAGATCTCCGAAACAAGAGACATTTCATGGTCCTTCGAGCCGGATGAGACATTTCAGGGATGAAGGGATCAGTTCATGTCTAGCACCCTGATCCAACAAGAATCCCTTTATTCTCACAAACTATTTATTTTAAATGTAATTTATTATAAATCCAGTTTGTTTTTTAAATTCCACATATGTACTACATTTCACCTCTGTACGCACCACTGTTGTTTACTTGTTTTTTGGAGGCTATCTCTGATTTACGACCGAGCTCGCCAGGTTAGTATTTGACGTATAACCGACCACTTCGTACACTCGATGCACCTGGGCGACTACAGCTACTACGAGGACACAGTGCATATGAAGCTGTAATTCAGATTTTACTTTCAATTTCATTTTAAAGAACCCCGCACAAACCTTATGGAAATGGATCCCCGGTGGATCTCTCTCTCAAATTTTGGGAATGAACTCTTCAGAGCATCCTGATCAAAAGTTCTCATGGCCACAAAACTCGAAAATCGCTTCCAACCCCTCAAAATCACCCCGAAAGGTCAGAAGCTCATTATACCACACCACCAAAAAAAGTATCAAACCAACACACAATCACATGCAGTTTCCGGTGTATTTTTGAGCGCTGGACACGAATACGTCATCATTTTTGCCCTTACACGTATCCAGTCTTCAGCAAATGGCTGAAGAAGCTTAAGAAAACTGAAGAAATAATATCGTGGCTTGTGGCCTGTGATTCACATGCGATATCTGGTTTCTGGTCTATTTTTGCACGCTGATTCTGGGGCTTTTAATTACCTTAAGTCTTCAACTAATAACTGAAGCTTCAAAAACTGAAGAAAGAACATTGTGTTATGTAATTCACATGTGATATGTACACACCACTGAAGAACCATGGTATTCTTTCTTCAGTTTACTGAAGCTTCTTCAGCGATTAGTTGAAGGCTTAAGGTAATTGACCTCAGAATCGTGCTCAGCGTGCAAAAATACACCGGAAAACACATATGGCATGTGAATCACAGGTCACAAATGTTCTATCTTCAGTTCTCTGAAGTTTCTTCAGCGATTTGCTGAAGACTGATACGTGCTAGAACAAAAGTGATGCCGTATTCGTATCCAGCGCTCAAAAATACACCGGTAACCATATATTGCATGTGTGGGTCTGATACTTTTTTTGGTGGTGTGGTATAATGAGCCCCTGACTTTTGGGGGTGATTTTGGGGGGTTGGGAGTTCATTCCCAAAATTTGAGAGAGATC
>NW_019421127.1:3160-4478 GCF_000390285.2 Anoplophora glabripennis
CTTTCCGCAGCTCCTTTAATTGTTTGTTATTGTTATCACGATTATTCTTTAAAATAAAGTTATATAGTCATTAACGTTATTGAAACTGACAGCTGCTATACAGCTCGTTGAGAAATGAGGTTAAGTTGGTCGCTATAAGCTACTCCCTACGTCCAATGTGTCAGAGCCAACTTCGACCACGTTTTTATTTGAACCCTCGTTATAAGAATTTTTTGTACAGTCAATACCTTTTGAGTTATTTGCGCCTAAACATGTTCGCTTTTAGCCGAAAAAAAATGCATGTCTTTGAGCCATTTTTTGCGAATATCTCAAAAACTACAAGCTTTATCAAAAAATGATTATAAGCAAAAATGAAGGTAATTAAATAGCAAAGAGATTGCTTTTTTTATTTTTGTAGGTCGTATAGAACCCGAGTTATGACTCCCAGAAATTAAAGTAAATTTCGAAGATAGCTATAATCGAAACGTTCAACGTCCTGTAGCGGAAAAATTAAAGGTTTTTCGAGGAAAACTTATATAACACTTATTAAAGTTTTTGAAAAGACCTTTAAATTGAGTGGTGATAAGAGTCGTTAGCATGAAAACTAATGAAGTTACGATCAAAATAAAATGATTGTCTTGATTTTTTAGAAAAAAAATCGGTATTAAAATTAATGACTTGACGGAAAAAAAATTAAACGTATTCCTTCTGCAATTTACTTTATTTATGTATTAACAGTAGATTCTGGGAATTTGAACGATTTTAGAAGCCTAAATTTAAAAAACATTTAATTTACTTTCGAATAAAATATTTCAAAAACTAACAAAGTTACAAAAAAGAATGATGGAATAAGAAATTGCAGGTTTTTTCTTACTGAACAATTTGCTTTTCTTTAAATTTTTGTAGTACAAAATTTGACTGAGTTATGACCGTTCAGCTCAGTAATTAAGCTCCAAGACCGCCTTTCCTGAGCCCTTTTTGCTTACAAATCTAAAAAACGAATGGCTCAAAAAAAGTGCAAATCACAGAACTTAAAGTGCTTTAATTTCCCTACAAAATGTTTTTTTGAGTAAATTTATAACTTTAAAATTACAAAGTTATGGTAAAAAAATTAATCGCATTTTTTCGGTAAATTTTTCAGAGCGGGTAAATTACCATCATATTTGTGTATTTTTAAAACATTTTGTACAATACATCCATTTATAATGTATGTATATGAAAAAATTTATATTTGATATTAATTTAATAAAAAAATATTAAGAATAAATTCAATAAAATAAAAAAAAATAATTATATCATCATACTTACATATAATTTTTAGGAAATTTTTCTATAAGGG
>NW_019421127.1:4848-5579 GCF_000390285.2 Anoplophora glabripennis
AAAACTGTAGTAGGATAGAAAAGGTAGAAAAATAAAATATTCTTTATTATTGTTCAACATAAAAATTTAATTTATAAAGAAGCCATTCCTAATCTAGAGTCAAAAAGTTGAAATTTTGTTTTCATATAATCCGATTAAATAATTTAAAATAAATATTGTATAAAAAGTTAAAAACTCTATTTTCTGGCGTGCTGCATTGAACTAGTTTATGTATGAATGATACAGAACCGACTACTGAGATCTCAAATAAAACAAACATCTGAGTAACAGCTAGCAAGGAATAAAGAAAAGTACAAGGTAAAACAAAAGAAAGGTTTGTATTGAACAATCTACAGTTAATCAAAACAAAAAAAAAATAATAAAGAAAATTTTATTACAGAAACAAAACCAAAATAACGCAACACAAAACATAACACAATATTAGGCAAAATTAATATTTTCATAACAAATACCTAAACCTAAATTAAAATCAAAATAATATTTTCTTAACAAAATATAACTTTTAAAGTGGGGGGTCAGATGAGCTCGTATGCAAATATTCAGGAAAATCCATGCTATCCGAAAAAATTGGGAGCTTTTATCTTATTTTCGCCTTCGGTGACTGGACTATGATACTTTTTTCGTATAACGCAATGTTTTCGAGAAAAAAAGAAATATGTGATCGAATGCATATCGTGATTCGCAATTTTTTTGAAGTATAGGCAACCCCAATACTTCGTTTCTAATCTTAA
>NW_019421128.1:0-5425 GCF_000390285.2 Anoplophora glabripennis
ATGATTTTTAAAATGCGCATATTTGTCCCAGTTGGCATCGCAATGACGTCACCGCATGGGACGGTCAGCCGGCTTGGCACTACTTCCAGATGACTTTCTGCATCTACAGAATGTTTTAGCGTTTCTGCATATTAAATTTAAAAAATGGAAGCAAATTTCGTTTCTTCTAATTTGCCAGAAGTAGGTTTGTTAATGGTTATGGATATTATTTTAATAAAAACCACGACTTCATCAGTGCTGAGATGAAAGGAGTGAAAATGTAAAGGTTACGTTTCAATAACGTATAAAGCTTCTTTAAAATACGTTTATAGCGAAAGTTTTGATGTTTTTGTACAATACAAATAGTAAATATTCTCTTTTCTGTCATGTATTTTTATATAAATACTTAGTACGTATAGCTATTTGTATAATATTAAAAAAAAATCAACAATGGAAAACACAAGAATATAGTGTTTCTAGAGGATACAAACATATTTATTACAAACCTAAAATATGCGGGGTAGTTTTGTTGCTTTCAACATAAGCCATTTTTCAAATAAAAGATATTAAAAAAAACAAATCAAAGTAGAGACTCATAGATTATTGATTTTAGATCTGCACGACAGAATTACGGTGACATTATTATTTTCTTAGGCGTCTTCACACTAGTGCTCTCACACTGGGGAACAATAGAAAATTTGTAAATTTTTTCTATTCTGTGTCTTCCATATTGCTAAGAAAATTCAGTATCTTAACGTACTCAATCGAAACTTAACAGGCAACTAAAACCCGACTACCCGACTGACTGACAACACGCGTAAGCATGCGGCATCGGTTTCCCATGCGGTGACGTCACACCCGCCAGTTCAGCGGATACTCAGCGCCCCAGGACCATCATCAACTTCATTTTTTTAAATACGACCCTAGAAATTTTATTAAATTTTTTGCAAGCCTTCGTGACCCCCAATACTGTACTGCCTCATCCCGAACCAGATTCAGACGTTTTGTCTCGAAAAATTCATCTTCAGCGTATCCGTTCCAAATTTATCTAAATTTTTTATTTAGATTTCTTTGTTTATTGAATTATCGTACACTGTAAGTGTCGTTAGACCCTGTGAAATACCCCGAAAAAAATTAGATCAAAATTTGTTTGAATTTTGAGCACTCGAGAACCCTAGAAATAACTATGAGCACGGGATTAAAACTCTAATATTGTTTTTTTGTAACGTGTGATGGTAATAGTTTAAATAACTAGGTGTACGATAATTCAATAAACATAGAATCTAAATAAAAAATATAAATTTGAAACAAATACATTGAAAATTAATTTGTCGAGACAAAACGTCAGAATCTGGTTCGAGCTAAGGCAGTACAATATTGGGGGCATGAATGCTTGCAAAAAATGTAATAAAATTCCCAGGGTCGTATTTAAAAAAATGAAGTTGATGATGGTCCTGAAGAAACGAAACGTTACATATAAAATTGATTATGCCATTCGATAGAGCGTAAAAAGTTGCCATGAGAAAGTCTCAAACAAGGCTGAAATGAAATAAAAAGAGATTTCCAAAATTTCGGTTTTTTCCAATTATTATTTTTATTATTTTATTTTATTTTTTATAGGCATTATGTTGGTCTCCTGATTATGCAACTTTGTCCCCATTTAAGCTACTTCGTATCCCTTACCGTTTCCGAAATCCCTGTAATGCAAAGCGAATTTGTAACAGCCTGTATGTATCCATTTCCATTCAATTTCATAATTTGTCTGTTTTTGGGGATGTCCCATTTTAATTGTAATTTAAAAATGGTCTGACTGTGACTCTAGAAAGGGAAAGTTCAATTAATAGAGAAATTGAAAGCAGTGGCGGCTCGTGACATCGAAAATAGGTGAAGCATATTTATTGATTGAAAAGAAAAAAAAAACGGCTTTAAATGAATCTGAAAATTTTTAGATGCATTTGCAATATTACCGAAGAACTGACGTTCGTGAGAAGGATTTTCATTTAGATTTTATAAAAAATAGAAATATTAGTTCGGCTTGTGGACTACGAACTGCGAACATTAACTCACACCGTACGTATGTATCTTCCAAAGAAGCTTTGAGGTTACGACAACTTCCCAAAATTCTTTAATCCCTTCTTATTCCATATGCCCGACTATATTATAGACTATTGAATAAAGGATTTTAAAAGGAACTATGACGTTCAAGATATTTTATGATATGAATCGTTCAAATGGTCATGAAAAAACCGCCGAGTGCTATTAAGTTAGAGGGTGNATCTAGTTATTTAAACTATTACCACCACGCGTTACAATAAAACATTTATTATTATTAACTATTACCACCACTTGGTCATACATAATTCAATAAGTTGTTGCGTCAAAATTAAAACATTATTACAATTTTAATTTTATTATGACAAATTAATTCTTAAAAATGCATATGAACAACGAAAACGCCAACTGAATATTATTCTTTAAAAAATTTCAGTAAATCTTCAAAAATATTTTCGTTTTGGCAAAGGTAAAAAATGAAGATCAGTGTAATGTTATAGGAATTTATTATATCTGTAACTTGAGCAACATTTTAAAAATAATGAAGGTTTGACAAATGCCCGATATTCCATACTGTATACTTTATGAATCAATAAAAAAATTAATTAAAAAATTAAAATAATATATAAAAAATAAAATAATTAATTTTATTAATTCCTAGGCAGAATGAAAACATGGCGGCAGTATTTTTTTTGTATTTGTTGTATGTACAATTTTCACAAAGTAATGTCATAAAATTAGTTAATAAAAAATACATAGCCTCAAAATTTACACCAGAAGTAATTTTAATAGAAAACACAGGTCTTTAATTAAAAAATTGTTAATTTGTTATTGATTCATAAAGTATACACTATAGGGTTATGTATGGAATACTATATCGGATAAACGGCTTTGACACTTACAGATCGTACAAATGCCCGATATTCCATACTGTATACTTTATGAATCAATAAAAAAATTACATTTTTTCAATTAAAATTATTATATCAAAATTACGTTTTGCGTATTTTTGGGACATCCTTTGTCTCGCAAAGTACTATATTTTCTACTTAATTATTCCATTCTTACATATTTCTATGTGAAACAAAATAGTTAGACATGCATTTTTTCTCCACCAATAACTAGCGTCGTTTACTACTTAAGAAGTTCCTGAAGAAGTAAAAAAAGATGTAAATACCTACTTATTTATTTTATCGCTATAGAGACATAACTACATACATTTTCACTTTGTGAAATATTGCGAAAATTCGGCATTTTTAACTTTACCACACTGAAGATTAAAATCTAGAAACATTTCATGAAGGCATGTTTGTCTTAGTCGTGTTACCTTGACCTTTAGAATCTTCCAATAAACTGTGCCTTAATAAAGCACTTTGTACAACATAAATTAAAAAATTTGAATATAAAAATAAACGCTACAAACACCTCAATTTTATATTAATAAAATAGAAACTATTTCTCAAACAAATATAAATTCTTTAAAACATAAAACTGAACATATTATTTTGTTCCAAAAATGTTAATATATTATGTGCCAATCATACCGCATATATAATTAAGCAATGCCGTTCCACCGACTCTTAAAATGTATGCCAAAGGCCTTTGTCCTTTCTGTTACAGTCTTCACTTATAACTGAATGATTTATGTGTCACAATAAAACGAAGTAGACCAGTAGTCCCTGTTTTTAAAGAAACTCCGACAGTGTTCTCATCAGGACAGCAATAAAATTAACTGGATAGACGGACAAGGGTATACTTCAGAACATGCACTCATTTGTCATGTCGCCTTTCCAATTCCATTCTCGTGGTTCGAATTGCAAACTCACTGCTTATAAATATTTTTCTACAAACTACATTTTGTAAGCGGCAGTTTGGAATAAATTTATCATTCGGTTGAATATTTTCATTCATCAACCATACATTTTCTCCATTTGCTTATCTCTAACATTTACCTATTGAAAAGGAAGGGGTTAATTCATTACATTACATTTACATCAGATGCTGATGAATTAATAGTGGAAACTAAATTAGAAATATATAGTTAATTGTTTTAATAATCAGGGCGAGGACGGCCCAGCGACTTGACATTCACCTCAGCGATATGAAAAGTTAAACAACTCTGACCACGGTTAGTTCTTGGATGGGTAACCATCCGGGGAATACTCGCGATGCTCGTCCGCCTGTATCTCGGTGTATTCACAGAAGCTATACATTTAGGCGATGATTATATAGAAAAACATACCATCCCTCGGAAAGGATGTAAAACCTTTGAATAAAGTAAAAAATTCGAAATCTAATAAATTAATAAATTTTTATTTAGAAAGAAAATAGTAATTATAACGACTCGAATGACTTTAATTGGTGCAGTTAGCTTCCAGCACTTTTAAGAATTGTACGATGCTCTCTGATCTGAAAGGCATCTTTATTTCTACATCTACTCAAAGCAAACGATTTCCGTTATTTGAGAACTTTATGCAAAGTTTACAAAATGAAACGAAGGAGAAATGATTCCTGCGGATAATAATTATAGGATGTTCTTGAATGAACAAAAGCTTTGTAAATTTGTGGTTTCCAAGATTAAAGCCGAACTAATAATAAATTCGCGTATCTTTAACAACTGGGAATCACTAATAATGTTTTATTAATTCCTAGGCATAATGAAAACATGTCGGCAGTATTTTTTTTGTATTTGTTGTATATACAGGCTGGTCAATTTTCGATGGGAATTCAGGGTATTTCAGAAACCACTAAAGATGTGATAAATCTGACATGACATTCTCGAGCTCGATTTTCAAATCAGTAATTTGCTATCTTCATTTATTTCTAAGTTACAGGGCGTTTCTTGTTATTGTCACATTTTTTAACATGCCTGTATCTCAGCTGTTAAATAAGTTAGAGTTAAAGTGAAAACTGCTCAAGACTAATTTTTTGGCGTAGAATTGAATGCCAGTATTAGATTTTTAGTAGATCTTAAGATTTCGGAGTTATGTCCCAGTTTATTATTTTAAATGGAAATCGTGGCTGACCATGGCTTAAAAAATAGAGATTTTTTTTGCTTTTTAGCAATATCTCACATACTAACAAACACAGGAGATACGGGGTGTTTTATATATAAATTATATATGTTTTTCCTTTTTAATATGGCTGGCTATGAAAATACATAAAACACTATAATTCCTACTTTTACAAAGCTCATATCTGTTGTAAAAATATGACGTTTATTTTAAATGCACAACATGTACTCGTATGATAATAGAGTACTAACGAAATTTTAGGAGATAGGTGGATAGGAACAAACGGCCGATCAGATGGGTTACATGATTTGACACACGAGTGCAGTTGTTTTCCACAATGTCTTGTAGATTTGTTAAACCCGAAATGCAACAATTTTATC
>NW_019421129.1:0-521 GCF_000390285.2 Anoplophora glabripennis
ATATAAAACAAACAAAATCAAACAACACAAGGCTTTTGTTTTTAGAAAATTAATCAAATTTCATGAATAATCAGCAAACTTACTTTACGTTATATTAAACTATAGTCTGTTTGGAAATGAAAGAGAATAATAAAACACCGAGATAAGAACCATGGGCGTGGTAATATTTCGTTTCAGGTAATTATCGAGTAAAACTAATGCTAACAGGTAATGGGTGTACATTAGTATATTTTACTGGATACATCATAGGGCAGGAGCCAGTGTATTGTGACAGATCAATCCAGTCTTAGAGCTGAATATACGAAGACGTGCTAGTGCAGTAGAGTAAAATTCGACTTGTGTTTAGTGACTATTGTGCCAGTGGATATAATATTGTTTGGGTAAAATGTCGAGCTTATCAGATTACGTACCTGCTAAACGCGTGAAAAGATGTGCGCTGTCTCAGAATGAGAAGATTATTATATTAAATGTATTTAATGCATTGAAACACCAAAATCCTACCAACAGTGTTGACGACATCG
>NW_019421129.1:1683-5475 GCF_000390285.2 Anoplophora glabripennis
GTGTGTTTATGTGTCTTCATTGTTAAATTATGAAAAAGTATGTATACAAATCAAGAAAGACTAAATTTGACAACAATGAATACCATTTGCTGTATGCGCTCGCAGCTAGCGCGCGGTTGTTTGAAGTTACACCAGCTTGTCCAGTGGCGGGGTATAAATATTTCGAAAACTAGATTTAAAAAAGTTGTCACGACGATATTCAAGAAAACTAACTTAAAATATGTGTTGCTGAAGGTCAAATATAGCTTCCGTATAAATGTGACCCCCATTAGAAGTAACACCCTGTATATAAAAATAAAGGGAAGCGACTTTATTGTTCACTTTTACAATGGGCTAAATAAAACTGCGGCTTGGAAATATAAAAAATAATTTATTAAATTACAGTACCGAATAATAAATAATTACTTAAAATCGTTTACAATTTAGTATGGCAGAAGTATGTTTCACATAGGGCAAATTTATATCCGCACGTTCCTAAAAGTAACTTCGATAAGGCTATTATTTAAGATTCTTGTAGATCCAGGGTAGGAATTTTTCAACCCTGGTGTACACTCCAGGATACTGTCCTTTGCCGCAACCTATACCCCAGGATACAATACCCACTTGAGTCCATTTGCCGTTGTTAACCATCAGAGGACCGCCACTGTCACCCTAAACAAAAATAATAAGTTCAAAATTGATAAATGTGAGTTTTCCATTATAACTTATTTTAGAAATAAGAAGAAAAGTTCAATTTGTATGTATTATACTGTATTGTCCTCAGTTTTTAAGTGTCCCCGGTATAGCCCGGAAAATAAAAATTTTGTAAAAATTAATAGTCAATATAAAAAAATCATGTATTTTATAAGTTGCTTTTTAGCATATATACAGGGTGGGCCATTAGTGTGAGAAAGTAAAATAACTCTTGTTACTCATAATACAGAAAAAAAGTTTATATAAAAGTTGTACCGAATCAAGAAAACTAAACTACAAAATTGATTTGAAACATACAGGGCGATGAGTAAAAACGGGACACGCCAAATATTAAATTTTTTAAATGGAACACCCTATATATTTTTATACATATGGATTTACGAGAAAATTCTATATATGGCAATATCAACAGTTTATCATTTTAGTGCGGGGTTGCCAAGATATGTAGAAAATTCCTCGAATTTTGAGAAAAAACATGACCTCGAAGAAGTTGTATTAACTTTCAACTAACTAACACTTGGAGCAAAAATAATTAAATTACACAAAGTATTTTAAAAATTATCCTGTAGCTCCGTAAGGGGGGGTCTTCAGGAAAATTTTTTATAGGAACTTGTCATGTTATTTTAACGTCCCCTTATAAATCCGGGAGATTGCCCACATACTCTGGGACACCCTGTATAGGTCGAGACCATGTAGATCGAGTAACCTATTGCCCAAACCAAACCACATAGTTCGAGTTAAAAAAGTCGACATTTATAACGCACAATATTTTGTAAACGTGACTGATACAACGAATTTAATATTGCAAAAAGTATAATAAATTATGTCGTTGAAATCTCTAAACTTCGAGTAGCAATGACAATGCAAAATTCATTAGGCGCAGGCGCAGCTTTATGAGTTAATAACAATTATTTTTTCACTATTCCAACTTTTGTTGTTTCTTTCCAACCAAATCAAATAATTTTGAATGAAAACCATCCTAAACGTAGGTATTGTGTTTAAATTTTAATTTGTTGCAATTCAATACGCATTTAAATGTTAAAATTCAGTACTTAGCATTCTTGCACACCAGAACAAGTTATACAGGTAATAAAAAAAAGTAACCGAGTAAAATTATTAGTAACTTTTTTTAATAAATAAATAACTAAGTTTAGCATACCTTATGTTCTTAAAAAAACCACATTTGAAAACGTTGCTTTCAACAAAATTATTCAGCTTGTGTTGCTCTTAAACGTACTGCAGACTTTTTCGTGACCTTTAGTTTAACTCTTGCAATAACAAAAATTATATATTTTCCTAATTTTCTAGCCACTACCTGGTATTCTCTAAAATTGTCAATTACTACATTAACTACGCGGGTAATGTTGCGAGCAGCATATCGTCTTAATAATTTATACACAATGGGAAATAAATGTCCACGTGAAAATTATGACTGTAATAAAGTTAAGATGAGACTCTTTGACATAATTACGGGCGGTAATATTCGTAACTATAAACAAAAGCCGTAAACGTACAACAATTAGGCGCACGAAGCGGTAATTACAATTAGTAGACCATAAAAAAATATGCCGGTGGCGAATTAGTGGAGCGGATAGACAAAAAAACTAATAAACAAGAGGGAGATTAACCTATGTCTTAAACAGCTGTACAGTTTATTGTGCAGAACATACAACATTCTTTATGTGAATCAATTAGGAATAAAAAAGTCAAATTTCAAACAAATATTAAAATGTTAGATCTAGCCGGATTACATCTAAAGCTAACACTATTTCTTGAATTTAGCCTAGACACATAAAAATTTATAGCAGAAAGTAATTCAGAGCAGTCAATAAGATTGTGTAAAATCTTATATAAAAAAGTTATTGAAATACAAATTCTTCTGGTCTCTAAACCGATAATATCAAATCGACTGGTTAATACACTATAACTTATACTTCTGTCAGGATAAACACCAACATCTTTAAATACCAGATACTTCAAAAACTTTCTTTGAACACGTTCAACAAGTATCTTTTGTACATTATAAAAAGGATACCAAACAACCACTGCATACTCTAATCTAGAACGTACATACGCTAAATACAAAGTTTTAATAGCATTTAATTTGCTTACAATTTCTTAATATAAATCCAAAAAATTTTAACGCTTCATTTATTTTAAGAACTAAATGATCAGTAAAAGAAAATTTTGCATCAAATAATACACCGAAATCCTTGCAAGACTCACAACGGGATAATACAATATTATCAACACTATAATTAAATTTATGGACAGATAACTTTTTGGAAAAACTTAAGATCTTGCATTTGGATGGGTTAAAGTGTAATCTATTTTCAACACACCAGGATTGTCAAGTTCTTTCTGCAAATTATTACTATCTTCAAGACTAGTTACGGATGAAAATATTTTTAAATCATCTGCATACAATAACTTACGACAGCTGATTACTTCATTTAGATCATTAATGAACAAAACAAACAGTACTGGACCAAGTGTACAACCCCGAGGTACTCCAAAGGTTGCTACGTAAGAGCTAGAATCAAAACCATTGTAACTAATATTTTGCATCCTCTTGTATAAGTAGGACTTAATAAAATCAATAAAATCGTTAGAAAAACCAACGTTTGCAAGTTTATAAAGTAAAACCTTGTGATCTATCCTATCAAAAGTTGATATTGGCTTTTGTTGTATTTATTAGCTTCCTTGGTTCATTTAGAATATTCACTATTTGTAAACCACCACATTCCACTTGAATGCTCAGCAATAATATTAATTGAACATAAAATTACTTAAAAGAAAAACACCGCCCGCGAAAATAGCAAACCGACACATATACCATCACAAAAAATCCAAGGTTAAACCATTACTTAAAAAGTTTATTATACACCACATATAATTTAGTTGAACTATAGTTATCCCTTGCGGTACACAAGAAAGTCGTCACTGAAGTCACTGCTTTGACAATAATTAATAGGAGGCGTAATTTAATTTAAAATATATTTGCACAAAGTAAAAATACATATTCTTCAATTCAATTTTACCTAATATTTATTTGTTTTTTGGCGTTGTCCGCTCCACCATAATCAGTATCGCGTACCG
>NW_019421130.1:0-5390 GCF_000390285.2 Anoplophora glabripennis
TAAAGCTATCCTCCTTTCTGCGTAGGTATATTCTTTTGTAGCAGTAAAATTACTGTACTTTCGGATAGTTTTCACTCGATAACAAATTTTACTTGACTTAAGGTATGTATGTACATACATACAGGGTATTTTGGAAACACCTCCCGTAAATTCAGGGGGTGATAGTACTACAAAAAATAAGAATTTTTTTGTCTTATGGACTATAATATGTCTATCTCCTCTTGATTTCGAGATACAGAGCGAGAAAATAAAAATTTTTAAATAGAATTTTTTTATTTTATACTGTATTGAAGCAACAATAATGCACATAAAAATTTTGGACCATTTTTATTTTGTAGAGAATCTCAAAACGAAACTTTTTTTCCTTTCACTATTTTCTCTAATGTCATTCTCTGAGTTATACATGAAAGAAGGGAGAAAAATGCGCTTTTTAAATCTATTTTTACATTTTCTTGCGCTTACAATTATGCACAACTTTTTCAGCGGGCGCATATCGCAATTATCATTTTAAATAATATTTAGAATTATTTCCAACAAAAATTAGCGTTGCTATATAAAACATCCATTCCGAAACAGATATCAACTGGACTATAACTACTTTTTCGTGTTTGAGAAATCAATTCATCCACAAAGAAAATGGAAGTGTTCATTTCTCAAAAATATTTAGGTATTTTTACTCTATTATGATTTATATTTTAGCCTCCTTGCAAAAAGGACAAAATTAATTTCAGATGAGACATTTTCCTATGTTTAAGATACTGTAAATATATTAATATATATGTAACATTTAAAAGAAGGTTGTTTGAAAAGTAAATATTTAACAAATTTTCCCTGAATAAATTCCAAAAAAATTGAATGTACATTATATAATGGAAATAGTGTAAGAGAACAGTATTCTAACTTAGGCTGAATTACAGCTATATACAATTTCTAATGCGTTTTAATTTGAAAATAATTTGCAGTTTCTTATTATAAGCCATGTTTTTAACGCATCCTTAACTTCACTTAACTGAAAAGGAGAAAGCTGAATCAAACAAATCCTAGGTCTTTAACTTCACGTCTCCTCAATATATTTCTTAATTTATCCCGTAGGCAAACATAATTGATTTTTTTTGCGAGTGTAAGCAATATTATAAATCTGTCTCTGTAGTAAGTGACATGAGAATAGCGGAAAAAACTTTTAAATGAGATCATACATAAACAATAAAAATCATAAGGGATCAAGGTTAGACCCTTGAGGTACACCAAATAAAGCAACTACACGTTAGATATAACGATTATAGAAAACGTATTCCATTTTGCTATGCTATATGACTTGAAGAACTACAAAACTGCAGTAGTAAATTGCTAAATAAAAATAATTTCATTTTTTTTAAGAATATTGTGAAATACAGGCTTCGCTTCTCACTGCAGGGATCTCGGAAACGGTAAGAGATACGAAGTAGCTTAAATGGGAGCAACGTTACATAATCAGGGAACCAACATTATGCCTCTAAAAAATCAAGGCTAACATGATTAGGTTTCGAAATATTAAAAAAAAAACGAAATTTTGGAAATCCGTTTTTGTTTCACGTGTGATGGTAATAGTTTAAATAACTAGGTGGATTTCAAAGGGTCTAACGACACTTAGAATGTACGATAATTCAATAAACATAGAAATCGAAATAAAAAAATTTAGATAAATTTGGAACGAATACATTGCAGTTCAATTTTTCGAAAAAAAAACATCTGAATCTGGTTTGGGCTGAGGTAGTACAGTATTAGGGGTCATGAAGGCTCGAAAAAAATGTAATAAAATGTCCACGGTCCTATTTAAAAAAATGAGATTGATGATGGCCCTGAAGAGACGAAACGTTACGTATAAAAATTGATTATGCCATTCGATAGAGGTCTAAAAGTTGCCATGAGAAAGTGTTCTTCCTTTTTCAATGTCACCTCAAACAAGGCTGAAATGAAACAAAAACGGATTTCCAAAATTTCGTTTTTTTCAAATATTTCGAAAACTAATCATGTTAGCCTTGATTTTTAGAGACATACTATTGGTCACCTGATTATGCAACTCTGCTCCCATTTAAGCTCGTACCGTTTTCGAGATCCCTGTAGTGAGAAGCGAATTTGTAACAACCTGTATACATCAAAAGCTTTTGCGAAATTAGCATACATCGTGTATATTAATCAGTTTCTTAATAAATTTGTTACTGTGGATTTTTGACACAAAAACATGTTTAGGTTGTGACAAAAAATTTCTGACTACAGGATAAATGCCACTGTATAGTAACTGACCTATAGTTACTAACGTTCCCACTTTTGAATACTGAACATTTTTGCTGAAAGCTTGAGGATTGAAAATTTTAATAGCTCTTACAATAGCAATTCTGTCATGTTCTGTTGTTGAGATATTCTTTAAAAATTGTACGAATTAAAAGTATATAACTGAGGTCAAAAGTATACCAATAATTAGGTACAAAAATATGTTCCATTTTATTAGCTATGTTGTGTCCAAATTTTGTCCGTGCAACTCTCTTGGTTTGAACAATGCCTATGTATGTTTTCAGCCACGAAAATTGAATAATTTCAAATATTTCGAATTTTCACCACCAATAACGACGGTGCAAGCATTTTTAACACTTTAATCACAATATTACACTAGTCATACAAATTTTGACTNTCACCTCAAACAAGGCTGAAATGAAACAAAAACGGATTTCCAAAATTTCGTTTTTTTCAAATATTTCGAAAACTAATCATGTTAGCCTTGATTTTTAGAGACATACTATTGGTCGCCTGATTATGCAACTCTGCTCCCATTTAAGCTCGTACCGTTTTCGAGATCCCTGTAGTGAGAAGCGAATTTGTAACAACCTGTATACATCAAAAGCTTTTGCGAAATTAGCATACATCGTGTATATTAATCAGTTTCTTAATAAATTTGTTACTGTGGATTTTTGACACAAAAACATGTTTAGGTTGTGACAAAAAATTTCTGACTACAGGATAAATGCCACTGTATAGTAACTGGCCTATAGTTACTAACGTTCCCACTTTTGAGTACTGAACATTTTTGCTGAAAGCTTGAGGATTGAAAACTTTAATAGCTCTTACAATAGCAATTCTGTCATGTTCTGTTGTTGAGATATTCTTTAAAAATTGTACGAATTAAAAGTATATAACTGAGGTCAAAAGTATACCAATAATTAGGTACAAAAATATGTTCCATTTTATTAGCTATGTTCTGTCCAAATTTTGTTCGTGCAACTCTCTTGGTTTGAACAATGCCTATGTATGTTTTCAGCCACGAAAATTGAATAATTTCAAATATTTCGAATTTTCACCACCAATAACGACGGTGCAAGCATTTTTAACACTTTAATCACAATATTACACTAGTCATACAAATTTTGACTCATATCTTCTATTAAATCGCCGTTTAGACCATTAATTTTATAGAATTCGTGATAGTAACAACGCCTAAGTCAATGCATCTGAACCACAAAAGAAGATTAGGTTTATTAGAGCATGAAAAATGTACTAAATGATTGTTTTAGAAAGTTATATAATTCAGATGTTCACAATTTGTTATAATGTCTGGTATAAACGTTGGTATTATGTGGAACGACAGGGATTTTCCTAATGACACTGGTTTAATTTGTTTTTAATAGGATTTTAATCCGTTGTTGTGACAAAAATTTCAATGTGAGATATTACCGAGAAATTTAAAATGAATACGTTTGCTTACGTTCTTTGTAATAATAAGTAATTATAATTTGTGTAAAGACCTGAGGTAATGTTGCACAATTAATGTCGATAACTCAAAATTTAATCTATAGCACGTATATTTAAATATATTAAAGTCGTTATACTGTACAAATTCATAATATCGACAAATTCTTTCACATTTAGCATTTCAGTCAAGACTTGCAAACTCTGTGTACTTCAACTTGTGATTTATGATCCCAATCGAAAAAACAACCATAAAGCAAAGTGTTGTGCATTTCAACGCTTGCAGATTGTTTAACATTAAAATTGAAAGGTTGCTCTGCATTACTGCAACTTTGTAGCGAATATGTTTTTCGAAAACAGTTGATTGATTTATTTTCAAAGTGAACTACAAAGCTTGATACAAAACATAGTACTTAGATAATGCTCGTTGCAGTCTATATAAGCTGTGGCAAATTAAAAACAGATGAAAACCAAAAAGGAGGAAACAGCTCCCTTGCTGCTTCTCAAGTTAGCGAAACCAGATCTTTTACGATACAGTCCTTCTCGGCAATGGTGTAAAAATCCAATAAGGCACACATAAAATGACACTAACGTTGAATTATTTCTTACAATTAGCCTAGCAGCACATAGCAAGAATTAGAAATATATTATGTCCTGTATCTTGAAACTCCAAGGAATATAGTTCCAAAGATAAACTGTTTTATGAAATACCTGCCTGTAAAAAGATACATTTTATGAAAACACAAATTACATTTTTTAGGTTTAATTCCAGCGAAATATTACTCAAGTCATGTAAATGTCTTCAGGAAGCATTAAAATGGATGAAAACAGCTCTCTCGGTTACGAAAATTCAATATAAGTGTTTGTTTTCAGCCACGAAAATTGATATTTCCAAATATTTCGAATTTTCACCACCAATAGCGGCTGTGACAACATTTATAACAGTAAAGCAATGTCTTGCATTATATTAGCTATGTCCTGTCCTTTGGTTGGTGCAGCTCTCTCGGTTTCGAAAATTCAACATGTATGTATGTTTTCAGCCATGAAAACTGAATAATTCCAAATATTTCGAATTTTCACCATCACAATTTAACATTTCGAACCCCTTGAGACTCCTCAAAACTTCGAAATATCTGAGAAACTTTTTTTAATAACATTTTATCAGGCAAGAAGAACAAAATCCAAATTCTCTTAATACATTGTGATTACTTATAGTTTATGACTAATGGTTAAAGTTATTAATATTATGGTTAATGCACATACCTAATAGTCGTGCCAAAAATTGCTTATGAGGATCAAAGTGTTGAGAACAAACGGGAGTCGAGTGAAAAAACCGAGAAAGTAATTGAAAACAAAGAAGCCAGATTTTCGGTTGCGTGCTTGAAGCAACTTTTATCTTAAGCAAATGATCAATGAAAATTATATTACTATTATTAATTTTTATAGACAAGTGAACGGTTTGCAAAAAAATGGAAATAAAACTTTCAACAAATTCCGCCCTGAAACTTTTCCCGAAAAAAGGTTATTCCATCTATCGACATGGTGGGAAAATTTCGAAATTTTATATATTAATATTATTTCTTCTGTTCCCCGTTTTCGCTCTAATTTAACTGGATTATTCTATGTACAAACAACAATTTATATCTAAATTCGACATGTCCTACTTTCGT
>NW_019421131.1:0-5401 GCF_000390285.2 Anoplophora glabripennis
GTTTCTATAAATCCTAATAAGATTGCACAGTTTTTGAAACTAGAACATCCTGAAACATATACAGGACATTCATTCCGAAGAACATCGGCAACGTTACTGAGTAATACAGTAAAAATATATTTTTATTATTATTACAAAATAATAATAATAATTTTTCCTTCTTAAAAATACTATGTAGCTTGCAAATGACCATTGTGTGTAATTTTAGATAAAATTTTTAAAAGTGCAATTATAGAAATTTATAGAAATTGGTAAGGAGCATTTTTAGGGATGCAAATACAACAATCATAACAGGCTCAGAATTTGCAATTTTAGGAAAGTTATAATTTCGTAATACCTAATTAAGAAAAATATTTTGGACTAATTTTTTTTACTAATCATGTTTAATGACAACTACAGTACACTTATAAATCTGCATACACCTCATGTAAGCAAAAAACCAACTATGTATAGAATGTTCCCGTTGATCTCATCTTTTCGCATTCCGCAGCCTTGACACACAAATCTTTCCGCATCGATAATTTTATTAGCCCATAAATATTCACTTGATGGAACTACGATTGCTTTTACTAAGATAGTTTTTGGGAGCGCCGAAATTTAAAGATTTCGATATATTTATCGATGTATTCCCACAACCGGATACTCTTCGATTACGATCCGAGATATTGCTCAATAACTGATGCAAAACAATTATTCAGACAAAGAACAATTCATCTTCTGTTTAAATAAGTATCGTAAATCATTTTATTTTATGGATGGTGTTATTTATGACTTGTCCTGTGAAGTATATTATTATTTTTAACATTTTATCGCAAGGATTAGAACGAAACCATGGTGCGTATTGTATGCGGAGTTTGAATGCATGTTAAAAGAATGGTAGAATCGTCAAAATGGTAAAAAAAAGTTTATTCCTAATCAGGTTGTTTTCATAGGTAGAACTCCAACCTTTCAAATGGTCGAGATGTCAGCTGTTGGACATATTATATCTAGTCAGAAAGGATTTTTCTCACTTCTCATTTGTAACTGTGTTGTCAATTTAATAAATCAAATTTTAATAAAACTATCGGTAATTGCCCTTTTATTTAATTCATAACCATTTATGTATATAGGGTGTCGCTAATTAGTTGTTGAAGCGTATTAATTAACTAACAATCAATTAACTAGGGCTTGCTTGTATCAAAATAACAGGACTTTCATTATACTTATAGTCCTGTTGCTAGAGGTTTTGAAATGGCAGTAATTCCGCACAATTTTTTGCAGTGACTAGTATTTTGTTAGTAGATGAGGAAAAAAAATTGATTGTTCTGCATGGGAGCTGACCGGAAAAATTCGGGAAATGTCCAGAAAACTGCAAAAAAACGTATTTTGTGAATCACTTCGAAAGTATTGAGGATTTGTAGAACATAATTCTCTACAAAAAAGGTTCCTATTGATTTTTTCGTACAGCGCGTTATTTAGGAAATATTTAGAGACGATTCTTATGCAAATCAGCCAGAAAAACACGTATTTCAAAGAAGCACGGTGCAGCAAAAAATGTGTGACTAATCTTCTGTTTGTTGATGACAATTAGGCCAGGAAAAGCTGGGAAATGACCATTTCGCGACCTTTTGTTTCGGCAAGCTGAATTTATCACTATAGATGCTAAATATTATGTACAATACCATATTAGTTTCCAAAGTCATAAAAATGGGGGGAAGATTGTTTACAGGCTGGTTAATTGTATAATGTTTACGTAAATTCACGTTTTTCACTTATAACTTTTTTGCGTCCATTTCCACGAGAAAACAGTATAGTACTTTTTTTTCGTCTTCAAAAGAGCTACAAAACTAGCACTCGAGCGTAAAAAAATATTGATTAAATCAAAAGTTATAAACAGAAGAAGTTTATTTATGACTTTTCAATTAAACATTTATAAAATGCGTTATTATTTCCTGAACGTTTTGGCATCGCATCATCTCATTCCTTATCACTGTCTAATAACTCACACGAAATCCGGAATCCGGTAAGTTGAATAGTTTACAAGTTATGGCCTTATAAACAAATTAACTAATTATTAGTCTGGATGACCCCGAGCTTCTTCCACAATCGCACTGATTTTTTTCATGGTTGATTTCATAATAATACATTGAAATCAAGAACTGCTGTGTGTTACCTTTTACCACTTAAAAGAAATATTTATAATTTTTGATAATTTATATTTTTTATATATCTTTTAGTCAGAATCATTCAGGACATTGTGGACAAAGTATTCAATGTTGAAGACCACATTATTAGTGCACAGAAAAGTAAATATCGGAGAATATTATNGATTCGAATTTTGCGCTTTTTTACAAAGTTAATGGGACACCCAGTGGACGGAAATGTGTGCATATTATGTAGAATACGACTTCTTCAACTTTTGAAATCGCGATATCTCAGGAATGGTAATTCGTCGGAAAAAAATATAAGAATAATTGACAATTGTTTGATCTACAACTTTCATTATACCTATTTTTACGATAACACTTACCGTTTACCAGAAAAATGTAAAAAATACATTTTTGACTTTTGACCTTGAATAATTTTATTAGATGTAGGACTAGAAAGTAAGTAAATTGAGATAATTGCTTATAGATATTGAATAAAATAGAGTTTAAATTTCTTAATTTCTCAATTTTTATTTTTTACCAAATATGCATAAATAAATGCCAAAAGTCGCAACAGAAAATTGACAACAGCACACGAGTGCTGAGTTTATTATTTCTAAGTCGGTAATTTTGGTCATGTATATATAATATGTAAGTATATATTATATTATGTGATCGTTCGCACAGCTGATTGCTTTAACCTATAAAATATAGGATGAAGAACAGTCTCGGTAGAAAAGAAAATTTTTGACCAAAAGAGAGTATGAGTGCTTGCGAATTAGAACAGAAAGTAGCAGAAACAGGAAAGAAGCTGTGGAAGAAAATATTGTGGAGCCAGAACCTCCGCACACCGTTCGAGGGCATCAACTAGTCGACATAGCACAAATGAATGAATGAATAATTCGCATACTACTATGATGCACTTCTGTGAATACAAATTAAATGTTCCTTATAAGACGATGTTATTGCAGCTAAAAAATAAACTGAAATTATTGAAATGTTAATTTTAAAATGAAAATAATATTAAAAATGTCATAATTTGTCAAAATGCATAAGATTGTTATATGTGTAGCAAAGTATAAATATTTCATTGTTTATATGCTGCTATATTTTTACTTCTTGTACCTATTGAAAGTTTATCGTATTTTACAAATAAAAAAAGATTTCAAAAAACATAATTCATTTGAAAATTTCCCATTTTATTTTATTATTCCCAATTGAATTACATAAATAAACACAAGTTGAATATAATGCATTTCTAATGACTAATTTGTGTAGGTACCTATCGAATCGTTTATTTAAATTTCACACCTATCCCCATTCGTAGTATACAAGAAGTGGTCCCGGCCCCCAAAATTCTAGATGGGTAGATTCCCGAAGCAAAAATATTGCGATTTTACCGAACTTGCCTTAGTCCAAAAGTTGATAGTTAAGAAAATACAGGGTTTTAAATGTACAATATTATTTTAATTTTTTTTAATTTATTTCTTGATAAATGCAAATATCCGCACAAAATTTTGGGGTTTGGGGTTCTTTGGATAGAGGAATTGAAATTTGTTCACATTTTGGTTATATTTCAGCTACCGTAGATTGAATGTGTTGAAAATGACATAACTTTTTTGTACTTTAAGGTATCTCATCTTTAGTATCAAATTCTTATTTTCCAACTTTTTTTACACAAAAACGGTATACCTACCGTAAAGTGGGGTGAAATTGATAACTTTTCAGACAATTTTCAAATTTTTTGCTATGTATTCTCGGAACTCGATATTACAGAAGTAACTGTAGCATTTTCAATACGTAATTCCTTCACATTTTGTTAAAAAAAAATAATAATAGCGTGCTGTCAATGTCATACTTTAAATGGAGTCACTTTGATAGCGCCATGCTAATGTAATGAAACACTACGTTTTACTTATACAAACTATCAAAGACACCCATTTTTAATTTGGTCAGTGGAATGAATATATTAATGTTTTGTCAATGTTTGACTACAAAGGGGACACTTTGATACGTGGTTAAAAGCCATGTTATTATCAAAGTCGCCTCTTGGGTACATTTATCATTTCTTAGCTTTTATATTTTTGTGAAAATGTATGTGTTGAATATCAAAAAACTTGTAAATATGTAACTTTATTAAACAGAAAATATAATCCAGCATTTAAATATCTTAAATTATGTGACACTAAATGTTAATCAGTTAACATTAGGTAAAGTTTTACTGTTCAAAAACATCAACGCAATGTTTAAAATAATATCTCACTCGATCCTTGCTTCCCTGGACTTCTGGATAAGGTAATACTGCTAAAATATCATTTAAGACACCCCAGTTTCTAAATATGGGGTTACTTTGATACATATCAAAGTGACCCCATTTTGCTATCAAAGCCACCCCATCTAACAAAAAAATTAGTAAAACTGTTCCAACTGATGGTATAATATTGCGTATCATATGAGGTTATATAGACATATAACACAATATTTATACAAAAAAATATGTAAATCAAGTAATAAATGTACTTAATACCAAGCAAATTTGGCAGGGTACAAATTGGCGCCAAATATGATGCGCATTTTTATTGTAAGTACTTTAAAAATATGAAGAAAATTTTTTTCCTTACATTTGTTTCTACCACTTTGCATCAAAGACTGTATGGAAATGAATGGCTTGGCTCGGATGTCGTTGGATAGAATTATGACGGGTATTTTAAACTAAATATCATTTTCAAGTGTAGTATCAAAGTCACCCCACTAAATCAATTTCACCCCGTTTTAAGGTACTTTATGAAAGTAGCTGACTCGCACCGTTTTCGAGATATTTGGCTTTGAAACTTCCAATGCTAATAGTTGAAATAATTAAAATAATTTAGAAATGTCAAAAACAAAGGTTCATTTACAAATAAAAATTGTAATGAACAGTAAAATAGTAAACATTAGTAAAAAAATATACTTTTTTGACAATAATTGCTTAAAATGTCCACCTCTAACTTCAATATATTCATCAACGCGTTTATTAAAAGATTGTCTTATTTTAAAGTATAAATCCTTAACGCGAAATGACCTTGCAGCATTTAAAACTTACTGTCAAAGTTCTTCCCAGGTGTTTAAAATTTCTCCATAAACAACTGATTTCATGTAACCCTAAAAACGGAAGTCTCGGCATTCTATTTCACATTTATGTACATAGATAGATAGATAGATAGATAGATAGATAGATAGATAGATAGATAGATAGATAGATAGATAGATAGATAGATAGATAGATAGATAGATAG
>NW_019421132.1:0-965 GCF_000390285.2 Anoplophora glabripennis
AAAAAGTATTTAAAAATAAAAAAAATATTAGAAAAACCAACCATTAGAAGTAAATCTTTTGTAATTTTTAAATATTTTTCTAAAATTTTAAGAAAAAAAGCTTCATTATTTTCTCTCAAAACACACTTAAATTTAAAGTCGTTCCCTTAATTACATTTATATGCATACAGGGTGTTCGAAAACGAATGAGACGTACTTCAAGGAATGTAATTTTACCTGTCTTGAAAATAGTTTTTGTTTAATTTTTCTTTAGCTACTTCTGTCACTTTTTAACATTTATACATGATGTCCTTAAAAGACTAAAACTCCCCGATAACTTTTCAGGATTGACTCCTATCAAAAACGGTTTCAGATAAAAGTTGTGGTATATTAAGAAATCAATACGCTGGTGACCTTCACCACAAGTTTCAAAGTCAAACTAAGGTCAACTTAATGTCAAATGAAATACGCTATTTTCTATACACTGCAAAATAAGTATTTGGATCAAACAAGCAGATAGTTTTAAGTGGAACTATTTGCCGTAAATATTATTTTATACTATTTAAATGTACATATTTTCGTCAAACCATGTGAAATATTTACTGTAATCTACAATTTTTCCAAGAATATTTGAATATCTTGATTTCCTAACTTTTATCTCAAAGTTTATCGGGGAGTTCGGGTCTTTTTGGGACACCCTGTATATAACATGAATATAAATACACAAATACGAACTAATAAATAATAGAGACATTTCAATAACGTTGTCCAATATTCTTGAATTTCTTATCATAGCACTCAAAGCTCTGTTGGTTGTATCTACAATAACATTGATACTAGTTAGTGAAGGACAGTTTATTGTTATTGCTCACACCAAGATCTGTAATATTACCACAACACAACAGTATTTCATAATGACGAGTGTAATTAAATATTAGTGGTTCTTTTTTAGAAATAAACTAATAATTCTTGCTCTTATCTATGTT
>NW_019421132.1:2582-5399 GCF_000390285.2 Anoplophora glabripennis
GATACCTTAAAATCTCCACCACTGGCACGTCCAATGAATTCGAGAAGGGTGCGAAAAAGTAGCTATTAATAGTGGTAATGTGTGTACAAAAGCTCAGTCCTGTAGTTCAAACGATTCCTAAGATATTGGCGAAAAACTAAAAAAAAATTAAAGTTTTGACATCGTATATCTCGAAAACGAAAGCCCGGAGAGAAAAATGGAAGAGGAAAACAATGTTTCTTTTTTCAATAGGAATTTACAGTTTTCCGTTGCGACACTTATTTAGGAACACCCTGTATATCGGAGTCGTGTCACTCATCTTCACGAAATAATAAGTAAATGAAAACGATTTAAAATAAAACGTTACAAATAAAGTACCTACTCGAGGTGTTTTATGACAACAACCAGAGGCCCGATAACGAATCCACGGTCAACAGAATAGCAGTGTACGTCTTCAATGCTCAAGTAGAACTGCCTTCAGTACATCTCTCTGTACTTATCTTCACTAGTCAGGTCAAAATTATCCTTAAATGTACCAATCAAATTCGTTATATCCTCGGGATTCCCTTATAAAGTAATTTTAAGGTAAATGCTATCTATCCTTTGACCGTGGCTACGTTGAGTGACCCGTAAGTCCCTCCAAACCCAAGCTTGCCATCATAAAACTCGGGAATAACATAACCGATTTAATTCACAAATACATATTTCTAAGTTTTATATTCTAGGTACAATTTATAAAAGGGTATTCCTTGAGTAAAGAATTCTGAAATTTCCAAAGTCTGAAGGACTCGACCTTTTTTTATTCCTTCAACAAACTCGTTATGCGGTCAAATTGTTTCTATATCTCATCAAGAATATATAAGAATATCAAGACTAACCAAAAAATTTATACTACTTTTTAATTTCGTTTCGGAAAATCACCCTATAAATAAAAGCAGGTATTTAAACTAAACCTTAGATTGCTCTTCAATAGGTGGCACAAGACGGAGAGTCCTAATTGTGCAGGTAACATCGTCAAGAGATTCATCATTTCCCAACACCCAGCCAGCACTATTTCAAATACAATCCGTGGGCCATAAAAAGGCTCTGCTGTAATGCAAATGAGCTTGCAAAATATCAGCGGCGCATAAAACCGAATTCTTCTTCTGTAAGTGACGAAAAATTGCCCCACAGCACCTGAAATATTTTTATGTTATCCCTTATCTTATTATCACTAATTACCGACGTAGTTTACGGTATTTAGCATAAACTGTATAATGTTTTCATTATGTTTTAAGTATGGGAATATGAAAAGTGAATTACCTAACAGCATGGGAATTAGACTGACATCTGCCATTGTGGCTTTTAGTGGTCGTTTATAAAACACTTGCAGTTTCGTTAGGCTATTGTAGGAAATTCAGGTCAGATACAAAGCGTTCACCTTTTTTTTAAGGATGTCTTCAGACCAAGTAACATACCGTCGGACAAGAGCAATTAGTTTATGAGTGAAGAAATTTCTTCATAACACGGGCGTATGGGGTTTTCTTCCGTAATCAGCCTTTATGTTAACTGTTATGTGTAATTGCTTGTTTTAGGCACATTTGAGGTTGTAAATGGTCGCTCGGAAAAGTTATTATGAATGTATCAAACATAATATTAGAAACGTACGTGAAACAGAACTGACGGACATAAAGAAAAGTCCTACAAACTTAATATGTGTCGGTAAGAAATATACGAGTATTAAAAACAAATATAATTCTTGCTTAAGAACCGACACAAAGCACGTGCATATAAGAAGCCCTCCAATATTGTGTTTTAACACAGCTTACTTCTGTACCAAGTTACCTACCCCGTTTAGTCGTTAGATGGCGCTTACAAAAAAACTCCAGATAACTGTAAACGCTTTATCCAATTTAAATTAAGTTTACGAGTAACTTTTTGATATTGCAACCGAGGTGTATTTAGAGTTATTTGGAAACAACTAAAACTCTTTGTCAATTATAACGTCATCTAGTGGCTAAACGCAACAACTTAGTCGCCAACACCGGTTGATCTGTGTCAGTTCTAATGTAGAACACTCTGTGTAATGATTAGGAACGCTTTAATCGATTAAATGATGTTAATGATTTGCACAATACCTGCAACTACAGAATTATCTGCAGCCTTATAAAGAAAATATTTAAAATTTTTGACTTTGACGCAGAAGCAAGAACACAGAATACAGTATTTTTTGCTCATTTTAATGAAGTATAAATAAGTACATTGTTTTAAATAATAATTATTTAAAGATTTTAATGCATTTAAAAATATCATTTTGAAAAATGGATTCCAATTAGTTATACGAAAATGTTATTTCAATTTAGCAAAGTAAATAACAAAAACTACTGTACAGTATAATAACATTTTGCAAATTCTAATGTTTAGTTCTCTTGCAAAAGAAATGAAGCATTTTCCCTTTCAATTGTATGTAGTTAGATTTATTTTCATTGGTAATGAGAAAAAAGTATGTAATAATATTTTTTTTTTTGTTGCTGGTATATAGGTCTGGCTATATTTTTATTTCTGATACAAAGTTAGTAATTATATAAATATTTCACCAGTCTCCCCTAATAATTCTGACTTCGCCCCCATATCATTTGTATAACTTTATGCCATCGATATAACAAAACGCCATAAGAAGCTCTCCTGGCTCTCATTAGGAATTTGGGAACAACGTACGTCTAAGATACGTTCATACGGAAGATAGAATACTGGACAATAATTACGTTTTTGATTTATTGCTATGGCATAAAGAGTATAAGCCACGGTCTGGAATTGACAGCAGTGTTGCCATACGTACAGTAATTACCCTATTTGTAC
>NW_019421133.1:0-2769 GCF_000390285.2 Anoplophora glabripennis
AATACAATAAGTTTAAATGCTGGTGGTCAAATCTAATTTCTTCCGTCTGCTGCTAAACATGCTTCAGCACGTTGTGATTACCTAAATAATACTTTTCCTGGACGTTGGCTTCGCAGAGGCTTCCATTTGCTTGGCCACTTCATTCTCCATACCTAACGCCATGTGATTTTTTCTTTTGGGACTTGAATGAATTGCAGAACCGCCTATTTCAATCAATACAACACCAGAGATGATACGCAACTCCATTCAAGCAGTAGCACAACGTGCTAAAGCATGTTTAACAGCAGACGGTAGAAATTTTGAACAATTGTTATAGGTAACTCGTTTGTTGTTTATCTAATGATTGAAAATTGAAATTTATAAATATTAATATTTTTTTATTATTTTTGGATATTTGATACTGCTATGTCTCGAAAAATACTGGTCTGATTGCAAAATCATAAAGACACTTTTTATCACTTTATCTAATATGATCCCACAGTCCGTGTCCGCGAATTTCGTAACACCTTGTATACGGTACCAGTTTCTTCATGTTATCAAATCATGCCATTCATTCAATTCTCGTAGATAGATTGACTTATGGTTTCACAGCTTACAATGTTGGTCTTAAGTATTCGTACCTCAATAATAGGAAACAATATGTCATCCATAAAAATACTACATATCTTGGTTGTAATGAAGAAGTACTACAAGGATAAGTTCTTGGTCCGGTTATCTTCTTAATCTATGTCAGTGTTATCCCTGAATTACTTTTAACTCTTCGATTGGCCGATGATAGAAAAATTAAAGTCCTATAATTGACGACGAATAGAAAAGACCCGTCAAACTGAACTAATAATTCAGAATTGATTTCTTTCTAATCAACTAAATTTAAATTCTACTGAAATAGAAATGGTATTATTTTGTCTAAGGGAAGCAAAATAATTCTTGGTAAATAATGATTAGATTTTAACTGACTTTATTTTGATCCAATTTTGACTATGTACTGTATGTTTTGTTTATAGTATTTTATAGTTTTATTCTGTGTATTGTTCTATTTTTTATTTAACTTGTGTAAATACTTTATATACGTTGGCACCAATAATAAAAATAAAAAAATAGTTAAGTTTAAATTGAGTTTTCACAATTATTTTGCTTATTTTACTTTGCTATGCAGTGCTATGCAATTATTTACAGCTAAAATCAGTTTTATTTCTCAGTTAAATAATGAAATTTAAGACAAGGCGATATCTCCATGAATTGGGAATTAATTCCAGGTAATTTAATGGCGACACTGGAGTGCTATTTATAGGTAATAAAATCAGCTGCTGACGAATATAGCACATAAATCCTTGAAACCATCAACATTTGCCGGTATACAAGCATTTAAGTACCAATTCTGATGTAATTGAATTTTGACTGAATGACATCTAACTAAATTGCATTCGATTTTACAACATCACATCTGGATTTTCTCGACACACTCTTTATTTTCCTACGTTAGAATTACTTGAACAATTTTCTAATACACATGCATTTAAAAAAAATCATTTATTCATTACTCAGCTTCAATAATTAATTACGTAATAATTAAGCTAGGTATAGTTCTATGAAATAGAACCTCTAGAGATGTATTACAAAGAACAACATGACAAACAAACTTCAGTGTCAACTACAGAAGTCATAAAGGTACTTCCCACACAATAAACTTTATGCTAAAATAGTACATAAATCACATTTCTTGGGATATAACTTAGTTGAGAATACGTGTATTACTGTAAATATTTAAACTAACCAAGAGAGAAGTTAAATTTTACTGAAACTCGAAGGTAGTATTTATTGGTGTTGTTCTCTTATCGATGAGAATAATTCAAACGTTTTCATCAATGATCAAAAAAAAACTAATCACTAACTTTGAACAAGTAAATATAGAATTGGCAAAAAATAATAGTAAAATAAATAGATAATCAAACACATTACAGTTCTTTAGCCCAGAACTGAGTAGGTAAACAGATTTTCATGGTCAAAAATTGAAATTTTTTATAAAGCATCTAATACGTAGGTATGTTATTAATGACATACAAAATTGATATGTGTTTATATACTCCGTTAATTAATTCCATTTGAAGTTATTTAATTATAATTAAGCTGAAATATGCATCCCACCGTTGTTTACAAGAGAATTTTAAGTAATTTTTTGACAAAGGATTAACGTTAATGGAACAGTCTGGAAATTATTTTCTGTTTGTTATACAAATTCTAAATAACGAACAAAAACAAGACAGACTTTTGCTGGTACGAGAAGAGAATGACGACAAAACCGTTGATTAGGCCGGCGATCGTTTGTGAAATTAAGCCTGGAAAACGATAATAACCGGTAACTTCTGGCAATTACATTTTCATGTGAAGATGATACTAAATATGGAACAAAAATCATGAAACTTGACAAAATGAGACGAGTAAGGCTTACTCGTTTAATTAATTTACTGTTAGTCTATTGCTTAATTAATTTCATGTTAAATAAAATAAACTGTATTATATATACAGGGTGTCCCGGAAATGGTGGGCAATCTCTCGGATATGGATAGATAATGAGAAAATAATGTCACAAGTTCATATAAAATTTTTTCCTCCGGGCTCACCCTGTAGAGTAAAGTTGAGAATTAAAAATGTTTTTTTTGCTGTAACTTTTGTATTTTTCAATAAATTTTGAAAATTTTTTGGCTGGATCTATAATTTTTGAAGCTGCTTTGGATGATAATATGAAATCCTCGATAATAATTATGGGGG
>NW_019421133.1:4917-5419 GCF_000390285.2 Anoplophora glabripennis
GTTGAAGTAGAGGAAAATATACTGGACGAAGTTGCTGCTCATCCAACAGTTAGCATTAGGTCATTATCTTCTTTTACCAATGTTCCAAAGACCACTGTTGCAAGAATCCTTAGAGAACAGCTTCTTCACCCTTACCATATCCAAAAAGTGCATGCTCTTAATCCTGATGATTTTCGTGCAAGAGTACAGTTTTCTCAATGGTTTCTTCAGAGACATGAGCAAAATCCTATGTTTACGAGATTAATTCTGTATACTGACGAAGCAAGTTTTGGGAGGAATGGAGTTATTAACTACCATAATTTACATTATTGGTCTGATGAGAATCCACACGCTATTATTGAAACTAGGCACCATAGACAATTTTATGTTAATGTTTGGAGTGGAATTATTGGTCCTTCCTTATTGTGTCCATTTGTGTTACCCCTAACCCCCTAGACTGAATGGTCAACATTACCTACATTTCCTTGTGCATCAATTACCACAACTGTTAGAAGATGTTGAT
>NW_019421134.1:0-5643 GCF_000390285.2 Anoplophora glabripennis
CTCCCGTAATGGACTTCTTTGTTTCGGGCTATATAAAAATCTTGTACACAGTGTTCCACCTACTACTTGAGATTAGAGATGCATTTGTCATAATCACCCCCATATTCCAAGGAATGTCAGAATATCATTTGAAGATAGAATAAGATGCTGAATTCAAGAGAATAGTTATTAATTCGAATATCTATTAAAATTTTTCTGTTTCTTCTAACAGTAAAATTTTCTTTAATAAATATTTTTCATGTTCATAAATAATTCAGTTACTTACTACAAACATATTTATACAAAATTAATAACTTTTTATAATTATTCTGCTTATAAAATAATATTTTTATTTGTTTTTATAAAACTTTTTTGAATATTGTCATGATAATGATAAAAGGAAATTTTACTTTTAGAAGAAACAAAGAAAAATTTTAATTGNTCAAAAAACTGCTGAATACTTCTCTCAACTTAAAACAGCAATAACTTGGTTATTTTAAATGGGATACCCAGTATATTTTTACTTTGGGAGTTAGGAAAATTAAAACTCTTCCAAACTGTGTATAGGTTCCCTATACCTATCTCTAACGGTATTGGAGATATTTGTGCCGTTTCGTTTGTTATCAATTTTTTTTTGTAAGATGATCCACGTGTCTTTATCGAGGTCTTTATTGAATTAATTTGAGTTCTTCTTGATGACGTCTCTTTAAATATAAGGAGAAAAATGTGGATGCAATTAGATGGCGCACCTGCACATTTTTCATATTCAGTGAGAAATTATTTAAATCCAAATTTAGTAATAAATGCATAGGTAGGAATGGTCCATGTTAGTGGTTATCTAGGTGTCCAAATCTCCCGTAATGGACTTCTTTGTTTCGGGCTATATAAAAAATCTTGTACACAGTGTTCCACCTACTACTTGAGATTAGAGATACATTTGTCATAATCACCCCAAATATTCCAAGGAATGTCAGAATATCTATTAAAATTTTTCTGTTTCTTCTAAAAGTAAAATTTTCTTTAATAAATATTTTTCATGTTCATAAATAATTCAGTTACTTACTACAAACATATTTATACAAAATTAATAACTTTTTATAATTATTCTGCTTATAAAATAATATTTTTATTTGTTTTTATAAAACTTTTTTGAATATTGTCATGATAATGATAAAAGGAAATTTTACTTTTAGAAGAAACAAAGAAACATTTTAATTGATATTCGAATTGATAACCATTCTCTTGAATACAGCAACTTATTCTATCTTCCCTTCAATATCATCGCAAGTAGTAGGTGGAACATTGTCTACAAGATTTTTTATATAGTTCGCAACAAAGAAGTCCATTACGATGAGGTATTGACATCTGCGTGGCCATTGACATGCACCACTCCTACTTATCCATTTATTACTAAATTTTCGATTTAAATAATTTCTCACTGAATATCAAAAATTTGCAGGTGCGCTATCTAATTGCATCCTCATTTTTCTCAATATATTTAAAGAGACGCCATCAAGAAGAACCCAAACCAATTCAATAAAGACCTCGATAAAGACACGTGGATACATCTTACAAAAAAAATCGATAAAAAACGAAACAGCACAAATATCTCCAATACCGTTGACAGGTATAGGGAACCTACACACAGTTTGAAAGAGTTTTAAATTTCCTAACTAAAAATATACTGGGTGTACCATTTAATATAACCAAGTTATTGCTGTTTAAAGTTGAGAGAAGTATTCAGCAGTTTTTTGAACACCCTGTATAATACTAAGTGACGACAAATATAACAATTTATAACTTCAAGGATCTAAAATAGACCCTCCAAAGCTGCTTCCTTAAAATTATTTTTTTATTGCTAATATTAAATTTCTACGCTATGCNAGACCATATCCATTTTTAGGAAAAGTAGCCTCATCGTGTGGTAGACCCAGAGGCTACTATGAAAATGAACCCAACAAAATCGCGTCGTAAGCTTTTTTACCACTTTTATATTTATATCAAGCCGCGAACCAATTAGAATCCAGTATTTGGCTCTTCGTTAAGCCGCGAACCAATCAAAATTAGGCATCGAAACCTTCAGTTTACTTTTGTTAATTTTGACAAATCTTTCTAGAAAGTTCTAGAACAATGATGAAATCTGATGAAATGTTGCGAAATATGATGTCCTGATTTCTAAATGCGCAATAGTTTAGGAAAATTCACCCTTAAGGACATAAAAATTGTATATAAAAGGGATGAATTTTTAGGGAAGAAATCAGTTCTCTCAACAGTTTCTCATCGACAGTCTACAAGTTAGATATCATCCGTAATACGGGATATAAAGTGATAAAGTCTACAAGTTACATTGTTCAGGATTGCTCACCAATTAGTTATTGCTAATATCTTCGTTTATTTACGCTTAACAATAATAGTTCTCTCAACAGTTTCTCATCGACAGTCTACAAGTTAGTTATCATCATATGGTGTATAAAGTGATAAAGTCTACAAGTTACATTGTTCGGGATTGCTCACAAATTAGTTATTGCTATATCATCGTTTATTTACGCTTAGCAATAATAGTTCTCTCAACAGTTTCTCATCGACAGTCTACAAGTTGGTTATCATCCGTAATACGAGGTATAAAGTGATAAGTCTACAAGTTACATTGTTCGGAATTGCTCACCAATTAGTTACTGCTAATATCCTCGTTTATCTACGCTTAGCAATAATAGTTTAGAGTTTTTTCACCTACTTTTAACAAGTCAATCAACATCCGAAAATACGGGGTATAAAGTGTTGTACAACGACAAAAACAATTAAAAGTTAGTTCGGAAAAGCCGACGAAGTTAATTTTCGCAGTTTTCGGGAAAAAGCCGAAAAGTTAGTTGCATACATAGGATTACATAAAAAGTGGTTAGTAAAGCTCCGCGATTTTTTATAATTAGTTAAATCAGTTTTAGTAGAGTACATTTTCATATACCTAGTACTCTTTTTTCTACGGTCTGGTAGTTTGAATTTTGTTGCTTCCTGGATTATTCCAGAGATTACTATTACGTTAAATTTGTTAGGTTAAGAAGTTTTTAACTAGTAACATTGTTAATATCATTGTCATTTTTCTACTATAGAAAAATAATAGTTGTACATTGTTTATTGTAATATATCTTATATATTTTTATAAATTTGTTTTTTCTGAAAAAATAGTTCACTTCAAAACTTCACTTTTTTAATAATTTTTTGTGTCGAAAATAATTTTTCGAAAAAAGATTTTCGGATAATTTCCAAAATAAACAAAATTTATTTTTCACACAACCTTAGAAACATATTTTCTAAAGAATTTTTTTTTAGTCAAATTTAGTTTTTTTCAAAAAACAATTTTTTTAATTTTTTTTTATTTACAAAAAATTTAAATTCTTAAAGGAACTCGGTTCTTCATTTTTTTTTTTTGAGAAAAATATTTTTCTTCCAAACTTATTTTTCTAACTTACCTTCAGGATCAGTACAGGATCCTTAGTCAGTCTTTACTTACATACCTGGCCTAGATTAAAGAGTAATCCGGTTAGGGAATTATAAAGTTTGTAGATTCACTTCAAAATTTACTGGCGCCTGACATCAATTTTTTTATTTTATTTTATTCGAATTATCTCCCACTGTCCTCAATTTTTCAAGTTCTGATATTCCTTGGGCATTACTTTCATTTCTTCGATTCTATCTCAGTGGAGATAGCCCCACCATCTACGAATTTCACGACCCGCGCCCCCCGCAGCTCTTATCATGTACGTCCTCTTTTCAAAATGCGCCCTCCCTGTATTCAAACCCACGAGCCGCCACTGTTTATATGTCAAACATTATTTGCAAGGCTTTCTTGACGCTGTTACATAGCCACTTTTTCGGACTTTAGAAAAGCACCTGATTTTTCTGGAAAACTCTTAGAGATAAGTATGGACAACATTATATCAGTCAAAAGAGCATTCAATTTTGCATTCACCCATGGCAATTAATATGGGTCATAACAATTGAAAAAAAAATTTCAACTCGTAAAGTTATTAAATGTAGGTCTCAGTATTTCCGAGTCTGAATAACGTAGGTACTGTACTTTCAATTTCAGGGGCTACTTTGACAGAAACATTGATGATCTTATTTTATATTCTTCCTTTCGACATTTCTCGAGATATTAGGCAGATACTATAATATGGCAACTCCGCATAGTTAACGCGATCATGTCTAATCGTTCTTCAGTGAACCAGTGATGTTTGGAGGGTGTATCAGGCTTTTATTTAAAAAACGATATTTTATCCCTTTTTTGAAGCCAATATTACTTCAAGCGCACAAGAGAAACTAGCACTAGGAGTAAAGTAATATATAGTCTTTGCTATAAAACCATGTTAACCCATTAAGATATTAAAAACTGAAAAATATTGCATAGTAAATATGGCCGAAAATTTAAATATTCTGCCGTGGGGTAACTTTGATCGGAGTAATGGGGTAACTTTGATCGATGTAGTGAGGCAATTTTGAAAATTATCAAAGTCTGCGAAGTATCTTTAAGTACTATAAGATTTAAATTAGGGCAACCTATTTTTAATAGAAGCTGTTATTATTTTGGTGAAAACATTATTTAAAGAACTTACAACCGCGCAAAGAAAAATTGTTATTTTTTTATTGCAGAATATTATATTTATATTTACTTTACATTTGTATAAGAGTTAAATAATATTTTTGTACCGTAAAAGATAATATTTCCTTAATATATCACTAAGTTTCTGATTTCTAGTGTCTTAATGCCATTTATAAGCTCAATTTTTTTCTTGTCATTCAGTGAGATTGTTTCGGATATATATTTTTCATACCTGGGTTTAAAATAAAGGGTTACTTGTCAAATATCATGAAAATTAATGAGGTGGACAAAGTAACCCCACTCGGAGTTAACTTTGTTTTAGTCTTCAAGAATTAATTTTTCAAAAACTAACATATATTTTAGCAAAAACTTTGGACAAACCGATAGCTCGGAGAAAACCGATATTGAGGTTATTTTTATAACAGATTTGAGACTAATACAAATGAAATATTATTCGAAAACTTTTTATTTTTAGCAAAGTAACCCCATCCCACAGTACTCTTTTAGTGTGACGTCACATATTTAGGCAACCCGCCACAAATACTCATAGCTGAAATTGTACAGATCGAATTTGACCACTGTGTACTATTTACATAGATACTATAAAAATGAACAACTTCAAATTAATTTATTTTTACAAGGATTTGGAAGTATTTAAGAACAACCGACACGTGTTTGGTAAAATATATACACCAATGTGCTTAAAACTTACAAAAAACGATATAAAAGCATATTCCTAAATTTAAATAAAATAAAAATTTAACATTAGCCGTGTTATACGCAGGTGAGATCTTGTTGATTTATCATAGCTGTCCTCATTAGCGTATTTTCTCATATTTTGTTTAATCTTGGCATTTTCTAGTTCTACTATTTTTTATTGTTTTTCTTGGTGTTGTACTGTGTCAGTGTGTTTATAGAGTGTTTTTTTCTTCAAGTACTTTTAACCACAACCAAACTTTTCTTGAATGATGCCCTGTTGCGAGGCCACTTCGTTTACAGAAATTATCTTTAATGCGCATGCTCAGTAAATTGATATAACTTTAATTTATTAATTACTATAAAAGTTA
>NW_019421135.1:0-5091 GCF_000390285.2 Anoplophora glabripennis
TGAATTGGTAGTCATGGTTTCTGTTAATTGATACGTAAATATTTGAAGAATGTCATGATCATTATAGATATATTTTTGTATAAAAGTATATAAGTAACAGTACAAGTCCATACTATTATATAATTTTAGAAAATATGAAGTATAAACAATTTTTAGTTTATTTAAAACCATAATTTATAATTAATATACCCATATTAGTATCTACGGTTAGTGGATAAGAGGGAAAACATTTTTATTTTCTATTCTACTAGAAAAAGTAATTCGTGACAAAAAATATTTTGCTTTTTAATTGAATATGTTTGTCATGAAAAACTGTAATTTATATATATATAGGGTGATCAGAAATTTAACAAAATTAATAACGTTGAAGAATAAACTGCTTTTGTTTTTGATAATATAAAAAAATGTTAATAAGAAAAGTTGTTCATAACGGAAAGTTATGTTATAATTACGATTTGTGAATAAAGCGGCTTACTTTGGTATAAACAGAAATGGAAAATATTATATTTTTAATAATTAATATTAAGTAATTCTTGATAAAAAAAATTTGCATATTAATATAAATAGAATTTTAATTGTGAATATACATAATAATGAGAAAATATAAAAAATATGTACGATATACTTATTTTGTCCAAAAAATGTGTAAAGAATTATGTACAAAAGGACGATTTGAGTCTAAATTTTTTTTATGAGAAATAGGTATTCAGTTCACTTCAATTGAAAAAATAGTTGTAGTATAGGTACTTTAATACCTCCAATATAAACAGAAATTCTGTGGAACAGTGTAGTTTAATAAATATGTAAATAAATGAAAGTAATAAAGAAATAAATAGAATAGGTACAGTAGAACAGGAAAAAATTTAAAAATTCATAAAATAAAATTATTTCTTTTTATTAATTTGAGTTTCTATAATATATTCTGGATCCATACATCTTTTTCCCTGTGGAATATTTTTGTATATTATTTCTGGTAGTATACAATTTTTATAAAATTGTTCCAAATTTGTTGCCATTGATTTTTTCCATAATTCTTCATATTTCTTAATTTGTTCTACATAGAGTGGGTTGTTTTCACCACTATAGGTATATTACGAAATAACATATAGACTTCTTCCGGTTCCGTATCTGAAAGTAAGAAAAGAATTTTACCAGATAATATTTGTTATAAACATAGATAATTATACATTTTTACCTATTATGCTTTTGATTTACCATAATGATATATCTAGTCATATATAGGGTGCCACAATAGTGCGATAAAGTTTAGTATAACTGCCTGTAGTAGTGATACGAAAAAAGTTACTTGCTCGGATTCACATTTTATTATTATTTCCATTATTCATTATTTTCAGACCGAATTAAACGTTCAGAAAATCTTGTTTTTGGCCTGAAGATTTTGCCCTATACAACTATAACTGAAAATAATTATAAACTTTGTCACACTATTGGAACAGCCTGTATGTGCATTGCAACGACAATATGTCATATTTATATTACGGCTAAGTAAGCGGAAAGTCCATTGTCGCATATGTAATTTTTATTTTCAAATAATCAAATACAATATACCTACATATTTATTTTTAATATCTATTATTTACTTGAATTTAGTACTAAGTACAACTATGCCTAGCAAATTGTAATACTTACTCTGTTAATGTTTTTTCCTTCATATAAAAAATAGTAAACTCCACAAATAAAATATTTCGCAGCCACAACGCAACAATAAAAGATAACAGCTCAAAGATCCATACAAGAAATAATTACATTCGCACCTACTCTGGTCCGAATCCATATAAGTACTAAAATGTAGAAAATAATATGAAATAAAACTTTTAGTTGGCTGCAAATATTATAAATTTGTATAACCACTTGCCATCCTCCTTTTTTGTAAATATGTACATAATAATATGTAGAAGATAGAAAATAGAAATATTTTCAGAACAAAAAACCGGCGGCCGCAAATTGGAGTTTTTATTATTTTATTACCCTTCTCTTTTCATATGCAATTATGAGATAGCAAGAGAGTGGGATGGACGTATAGGCCGGACAACTCATTGTGCACGTGTGCGTGCACCTGGCATTTTCTCGTTTTTTTTTAGGTGTTTTGCCGGAATTTGAATGAATGAAATAATCGTACTATTTTTACTATAAACGTATTTCCTGTAGCGACATCTATATGAATATTGTAGTACTTTGTTAGATGAAACGGTACTTCAATTTCCGTTCTTAAATAATAACTGCATTTACTAACCAGGTGGTAGGGGAGTTTTTAATTTTTATAATACAAAAAAGGTATTAAAAACAATTAGACAGATACAATAAATAAGAATCCATACAACATTTTTTAAAATTGGTTTCACTTAGAAGACGTAGGTACCTATTTTTCTATTCCTTAATTTTGTCTAACTATAATATCATTTATATTAAATTTTTAACATTTCCCTGCCCACCGCCTGTTACAGACTTACATTGCACTTCCTTAACTTTAGCTAGTAATCTTTGACCAGTCCCTGTTGCTCTCGTGCTAGGTTCTTTGGGGGTGAATTAGCTAACAGAAGTTTATTTTGGATCCTATTGTTGGTTCTATAGCCACTGCGGACGCAACAGTTCTTTAGACAATGGTGGTCTTCTGAGATGTACCGTATGGCCATTTCCACCTATTTTCGACTAAGCAAGGAATACATTTGCTTAACTAGGGAACGAATAAGATCCTGAAATGATTTTCAACAATTGAAATTCGTAAGCAGAAAATGAAAGACGTTTGCGAGAGCCCAAATTTTAAGATATATTTTATTGAGGATCCTTGAAATTTTCAAATTTTAAAACCGTAAAATTACGCAGTCAAGAAGAATAAAGGTTCGGGGGAAATCAAAAAGGTTACTCCCTAAAACAGTTGGTGGAAAGGAGCATTAGTGGCCTTTGTAACTGGTAGCATCCAACACTTCCAAACGTTTCACCGCTCTTTACTATCGGTATCACGACATCTTCAGAGGTGCCTGCAAAGACTTGACATTGTTACTGGCCATATAACGTTACTGATACCTTACGCGCCGACTAGGTGAGTATCACAGACACTTTCCAAATTGGATAGGTACATTTATTAATCCAACAAACAAGATATCTATTTATTAAGAAAAATGAGCAATTTTTGAGTTATTTCTTTTTCAATTTAAAAGCTAATTTTGAGACGGGGGCGGGGGTGGGAGGTCTCGCTTCCATTGTCGATAGCTATTATCACCACGCGTAAAGTTGTTAGGATATCAATTGGAACCTTAAAGCACAGAACCGTCTGCACTTCTCTTGAAATTTTTTCCTATGCTTTAGCCATGATGTGTCTCGCAATTTATACTCGAATAGCCATTGGGCGAGTCCAGTATTGGTAGACCAATCCGCCTGATGTAGAATCGACAGCGGCACACTGGTCGTCAAAACAAACCTGTATCGGTCCACTAGGTCGTAAATAGTTTTTTGCATGGTATTCTGTAATTAGTTTGGTGTCAAACGCGGTACACTTGGCTTTGTCAGTGTCGTAGAGAGCAGTGCTTGGCGTTGTTGTTTGTTGGTATAATATGTATTATTAATTATTAGTTGATATTATTATTTGTTCATATCGTAACCAGTAAAAGGTAATAGTTATNATGAATGAAATAATCGTACTATTTTTACTATAAACGTATTTCCTGTAGCGACATCTATATGAATATTGTAGTACTTTGTTAGATGAAACGGTACTTCAATTTCCGTTCTTAAATAATAACTGCATTTACTAACCAGGTGGTAGGGGAGTTTTTAATTTTTATAATACAAAAAAGGTATTAAAAACAATTAGACAGATACAATAAATAAGAATCCATACAACATTTTTTAAAATTGGTTTCACTTAGAAGACGTAGGTACCTATTTTTCTATTCCTTAATTTTGTCTAACTATAATATCATTTATATTAAATTTTTAACATTTCCCTGCCCACCGCCTGTTACAGACTTACATTGCACTTCCTTAACTTTAGCTAGTAATCTTTGACCAGTCCCTGTTGCTCTCGTGCTAGGTTCTTTGGGGGTGAATTAGCTAACAGAAGTTTATTTTGGATCCTATTGTTGGTTCTATAGCCACTGCGGACGCAACAGTTCTTTAGACAATGGTGGTCTTCTGAGATGTACCGTATGGCCATTTCCACCTATTTTCGACTAAGCAAGGAATACATTTGCTTAACTAGGGAACGAATAAGATCCTGAAATGATTTTCAACAATTGAAATTCGTAAGCAGAAAATGAAAGACGTTTGCGAGAGCCCAAATTTTAAGATATATTTTATTGAGGATCCTTGAAATTTTCAAATTTTAAAACCGTAAAATTACGCAGTCAAGAAGAATAAAGGTTCGGGGGAAATCAAAAAGGTTACTCCCTAAAACAGTTGGTGGAAAGGAGCATTAGTGGCCTTTGTAACTGGTAGCATCCAACACTTCCAAACGTTTCACCGTTCTTTACTATCGGTATCACGACATCTTCAGAGGTGCCTGCAAAGGCTTAACATTGTTACTGGCTGTATAACGTTACTGATACCTTACGCGCCGACTAGGTCTGAGTATCACAGACACTTTCCAAATTGGATAGGTACATTTATTAATCCAGCAAACAAGATATCTATTTATTAAGAAAAATGAGCAATTTTTGAGTTATTTCTTTTTCAATTTATAAGCTAGTTTTGTGACGGGGAGTGGGAGGTCTCGCTTCCATTGTCGATAGCTATTATCACCACGCGTAAAGTTGTTACGACATCAATTGGAACCTTAAAACACAGAACCGTCTGCACTTCTCTTGAAATTTTTTCCTATGCTTTAGCCATGATGTGCCTCGTAATTTATACTCGAATAGCCATTGGGCGAGTCCAGTATTGGTAGACCAATCCGCCTCATGTAGAATCGACAGCGGTGCGCTGGTCGTTAAAGCAAACCTGTATCGGTCCACTAGGTCGTAAATAGTTTTTTGCATGGTATTCTGTAATTAGTTTGGTGCCAAACGCGGTACACTTGGCTTTGTCAGTGCCGTAGAGAGCAGTGCTTGGCGTTGTTGTTTGTTGGTATAATAT
>NW_019421136.1:0-5382 GCF_000390285.2 Anoplophora glabripennis
ATTTCGCAGATGTTTGTTTTGGTTTTATTCGAACTTGATTCGGAACCATTCTGAATCATCCGAAGTAGTTCTAGCTCCCTAGCATGAATTGCTTAGAGCTGTATTATTTGGCGCATGCTTAGTTATTCCTATTTTCCCAAGTTCCGTTTGTCATTCATAATTTTTTCATATCCTCTTTTTCGTTTAAGAAAAGTATATTTTTATTGGATTTTATGAGTATTTCTGCGTTAATTAAGGAAAATAATTCACGTTATGGAAATGGACCTGACATCTTCGAGTTCATCTTCCAGTTCTGAGGATATTGATGGAATTTTGGGAGTTATTTTCTCAGAACTGCAGAACAGTCATGTTAAAAATGAAACCTTTTTGGAACAAACGGTAAATTTATTTACCTATAAACAATTTAAAGAACACTTTAGATATGACAAGAAAATATATTCTTTCTAAATGAATAAATGTATTTATTTTTTTACATTTTAGGATGAATAGAAATATTCACACATTTCTATCAAATACTTATAAAGAATTATATTTGTATCCTGAAGTTGACACTGGATATGAAAGGATTTCCCCAAAGAAAATTATTTTAGTTTTTTGTGGTATGCAGGTCATGAAGCAGCAACTTCTCGAGATGTAGCCGACAGGTTCAATAAGCACATTACACTAAAGTTAATGCACAAAACATAGAAGTGGATATTAATGAAGAAAGTGAGGGAAGTCCATTTGGATTGCTATACAGAAATTATCTGGCGACACTGTTTTTTAATGAATAAAGTGCTTTCATTTTCATCGACTTTTATTCAAATAAATATATTTATAGCTATAATAAACAAAACATCTGAAAATAAAAATAAATAAAAAAGTAAACTTCATTTTATCTATAAAATATCAAAAAATAACAGTAAAGTAATACAGGCACACCTTTTCAATCATTCAAAACTATTCCTTTCCTCTTCTAGTAAAGCAGTTCTTTTTTCCATCTTCCATTTCCTCTCTCCTGAGTTGTAACTTTTCTTGTTCTATTTTTAACTTTTGATCATAAAAAGCTTTTTAATATCTGTAAGATTTCATTTCTTCTTTTATAAGCTTCTCCTGGCCTTTTCCTTTTTCTCTGAGGGCTCGTTTCTGTGCAGGTTTTCCATCTAGAATTTCTAACATTACATCGAAATTATTATTTATATTAGAATAGTGATGTATCGCTAGAAGATAAATCTTTATGATAAATCGGTAGATGGTAAATCAATCATATATAGTATAATAATTTTTTCAGATTTTTGGGATAATGTTTAACTTTTTCCCATAAAGTTCCTTAAATTCTTTCTCGTACTCAAAGTCTTTCTTCCTCTCCTACTTCTATTGTTATTATCAATAGTTTTTTTTATAATTTGTCTCTAAAACTTTAAATCTGTTTTCACATTTTGCCGCTGACAATGTTATTTTAAATACGTTTGAAAGTTTCTTTGCAATAATTTCCCACAGCTTCTTCATGCTTTTTATTTATTCACTTGCAAGTTTTGTTTTATAAATTTTATACAAATTTATTAAGGCTAATGTCTTTTCTCGGTTAAAATAAAATTCGCAACTATCTGAACCCAGATATAAAAAATGTGATGTTTCTGATGTTGCTGCAAAAATAAAAATAGGTCTTTTGTTATACAAATTTCACATATTCTTTTAAATAATTACCAGACATTGTATATTTTATGAGGTGAGGAGTGAGGACTGACTTCTATAACAGCAGGGGCAACACAAATGAAAGAAATTAAGAAATATGATTCTGGACTGTTTACAAATAGAGAACCAAAACAAAGCTTATATGTCACCTGATTATTTGGAAATAAAACTAAGAAAAATTAAAAAATGAAACCAGAAAAACTGGATTTTCTTCACATGAAAACACCAGCTTTTAGAAATAAATAAATAATTAAATGTAACTTAATATGTTGGCTGTGGCACATTAGAGTAGTGGCGTTGTTATCCAAGAAAACGTGAGAAATAGTTAAGTTATAGCAAAAACTGACGACTTTTTTAAATATCTTCATAAAACATTCCAAGACTGATTTTGTCAATGATTATTACAACAAATAACAAATAAAAATTTTTACGAAATGTATTTTAATGGCGATATTTACCATTAACGAGGTAAATAACTTCAGAATACATACATGGGTGCAATAGAAAAACTACATTAAGTTCGAAATCCAAATTTTCAGCAATGATTTGCAATAAACATATGAGTAAAGAATGTTAATGGCAATCTTGTTGGACAGAGAGAGTAAACTTAAATTTTTCAATTTTTATTATTTTTTTTTAATGTTGTTTAATTTCCCAAAAAATACCCAATGTTAAAAGAAAAACCCCACTTTTGATGGCATCCTGTAACTGCGAGCAACATTTTCAAAACAGTAAGCTAAAGTTTTCATTTTTACAATTCTACTTTATCCTATGAATTTTACATTCGTGCATAAGTGCTAAAAAACTGTTTTTCACCTGCAGTGGATACGGGGAAGCAGGTGTTGATTGCACCATTTTATGATTTAATAAATATATAAGCATCTTGATAAGAATTAAACTTTTTCTATTAATTTAGGTATCCACATTCATGTTTCAACTTTGTGAATACCTATCATAATTTCCGTTTGATTAAAACATATTAAATGGACAAAAGTAGTTGGAGTTTTATTAGAATATTTTACTTGTTAAGTAATTAAAATGAATATATCATTTGACTTCAATAATGAAATACAAACTGAACAAATAAATGATGACCGAGAATGATAGTACATCGTGAACTTGATAGACAAATACTAGCTTTGTTAGCCATTATTGATGCTAAATAAATACATTAATTGAAAAATAGGACTTCAATGGTCATGACCCCGTTACCATTACGGTTCAAGATAATTACAGGTTTGATATATTATGGTACTTCAATCACGATGTTCTTATTAACCAAATCAAATCGTTAACTGTACCCTCAATGCATTTTTACATTATCTGTAAATATTAGGTATCTGTAGAGGAGAATTTCTAATACTGAACTACATAGCGAACATGGTTATTTTTATTGTCAATTTTATTTATGCCACAGAAACACACAATTAGATAAATTATTTTTTTTAGAAATATTGAAGTCTATTTTTTTTTCTGTAACTGTACATTACTATAGTCAAAATCTATGGCTGCATATTGTGACGTTATCACTTCGTTCGTCGGCCGGTTTCTGTTTACAGTGTAGAAACACCACTACTCAGGCAGCTACAGTGAAGACGCGGTATGTTCAGGGATCTAGAGAGAGTTAGAATGAATAAAAATCGCATTCGATAAACAGTTACATTTATGTAAGGAACAAAAATTGTCATAGAAGCAAGCTGTGGATACAAAAAAATTGCTTGTTTTTTCCTCTTTCATATGATGTACTACATATTACATGTCGCCTTTATTTTTTATATTTATTACATTGTTTATAATTTTGACATCAAAAATGTAGATTAATGTAGAAATTGCTTTAAACATGCCAACTACAAGAAATTTATTGAANCCCACTTTTGATGGCATCCTGTAACTGCGAGCAACATTTTCAAAACAGTAAGCTAAAGTTTTCATTTTTACAATTCTACTTTATCCTATGAATTTTACATTCGTGCATAAGTGCTAAAAAACTGTTTTTCACCTGCAGTGGATACGAGGAGGCAGGTGTTGATTGCACCATTTTATGATTTAATAAATATATAAGCATCTTGATAAGAATTAAACTTTTTCTATTAATTTAGGTATCCACATTCATGTTTCAACTTTGTGAATACCTATCATAATTTCCGTTTGATTAAAACATATTAAATGGACAAAAGTAGTTGGAGTTTTATTAGAATATTTTACTTGTTAAGTAATTAAAATGAATATATCATTTGACTTCAATAATGAAATACAAACTGAACAAATAAATGATGACCGAGAATGATAGTACATCGTGAACTTGATAGACAAATACTAGCTTTGTTAGCCATTATTGATGCTAAATAAATACATTAATTGAAAAATAGGACTTCAATGGTCATGACCCCGTTACCATTACGGTTCAAGATAATTACAGGTTTGATATATTATGGTACTTCAATCACGATGTTCTTATTAACCAAATCAAATCGTTAACTGTACCCTCAATGCATTTTTACATTATCTGTAAATATTAGGTATCTGTAGAGGAGAATTTCTAATACTGAACTACATAGCGAACATGGTTATTTTTATTGTCAATTTTATTTATGCCACAGAAACACACAATTAGATAAATTATTTCTTTTAGAAATATTGAAGTCTATTTTTTTTCTGTAACTGTACATTACTATAGTCAAAATCTATGGCTGCATATTGTGACGTTATCACTTCGTTCGTCGGCCGGCGACGAAGTGCGCTCACTATGTGCGGCGGCAGTTTCTGTTTACAGAAACACCACTACTCAGGCAGCTACAGTGAAGACGCGGTATGTTCAGGGATCTAGAGAGAGTTAGAATGAATAAAAATCGCATTCCATAAAGAGTTACATTTATGTAAGGAACAAAAATTGTCATCGAAGCAGGCTGTGGATACAAAAAAATTGCTTGTTTTTTCCTCTTTTATATGATGTACTACATACTACATGTCGCCTTTACTTTTTATATTTATTACATTTTTTATAATTTTGACATAAAAAATGTAGATTAATGTAGAAATTGCTTTAAACATGCCAACTACAAGAAATTTATTGAATATAATGTACTTCTTTTAAGCAAAGCATCTGAAATATCCAGTACCCATTAGTTTACCATCATAAAAGTAAAATCCTATGATTTTGGTTTCAAGAATTCTATCCTAAACGTATACTGAAAACCTCTGTTGAAATGCAGTTTCTCCATGCCAATGTAAATTACCATCCATTAGAAGTAAATGTTTCTATTAAAAAATACATTTTTACAAAAATTAGACACATGTGACTAGAGAGTTCTTCTGCATATAACAGGATCTTCCCTCTTTCTTTCTTGTCACCACCTACAGAACCCTAATCTCCTCAATTTATCTTCCTCACTCAAGAGATGCACTTTATAACATTTAAAATTTGTTTTTCGTAATATCCTTCTTGCACTATCCTCCTCTATATTGTAGTTTACTGCATTTTGCTGATTTTTCCTATTTACATAATTGAAAATTCTGTGAACATTGCCTATTTTATTAACAACACCTGATTTTATTGCCTTGTCCTTCTTAAGAGATCCATATCAGCGAAGATTTTCTATATTCCGCAAGTGTTTGAATACAATTGAAATTGCATTGATAGTACAATACAAACATATTACACTTTTTAATATGTGAAAATATCATTATTACCTATTCAGAATTATAATT
>NW_019421137.1:0-5382 GCF_000390285.2 Anoplophora glabripennis
CTTTGGCACGGTTTTACAGTGCCTTTTATCTTGTACATTTCTATTTTTTCCCTATTTTTTTGTAATCGTTAGTCAGTGGCAGGACCACGAAAGTTTAGACCAAAATAAATGTAATATATTCACATATATAACACGTTGTATATTAGTTATACAATAATTTAATAAAGAATATGGTTTATAGTCACTATACAACTGTGCTAGCAGTACGCGTTTTATATCCAATATTCCAAAAAACGTTGTATATTAGTTATACAATAATTAAATAAAGAATATGGTTTATAGTCCCTATACAATTGTGCTAGCAGTACGCGTTTTATATCCAATATTCACCTGTTTAACTGTCACATATAGTATACAATAGTCTTATAAGGGCATATAGAATTCTAATAAAGAATACAGCGTATTTCTTTCAGTGTAGGAGAAATATTTGAAAACAAGTTTGTACTAAATTTGGATAAATTTGATGAAGCGATTTTCCAGGTATTTAAAAAAATTGTTTTCTTTTGTTAATTTCAACGCCCTGTATCTCACAAATGGTGGCTTTCTGTGCCTATGTTCATAGAGCAAAGTTTGCTCTAAAGTTTGTTTCAACGCTTTATTTACTTGGATAATATGTCACATAACTCGTAAACCATTCACTTTTGACAAAAATAAAAGAGTGTTTTTTCATCCGGAATATTTCAGACCGTTATAAAATATATTCATATTACCAATTAATACAGTGGCGTAAAAGTTTTACTCTAAACAAGGAAACAACGTCCTTGTTTATCCGCCACTGTTTTTTTGATTTGGACTGTGTACATACAGAACTAGGAGAAATATTTGAAAAAAAAATGTTTACCAAATTTGGATGAATTTGATGAAGCGGTTTTCCAGATATTTAAAAAAATTATTTTATTTTTGATAATTTCAACGCCCGGTATCTCGTAAACGGTGGCTTTCTGCGCCTATGTTCATAGCAACATGATGTTAATTTTTGTTGTTTAGTACTTTCCCGAAGTTTGTCTATTAAAATCTGGACCACCCTGTATATAATGTGCCCTTCGAAACTTTTACATATTTTGTATGATACCAATCTTCATATGTTTTATCCATCCTTCAACATGCGTATCTTCAGAAAACTTTCTACAGCAACTACCAGTCGCTTTTCGCATGAATTCACTCCACTTTCGAATCTACGCGATGCCAATTCCGGCAAAAATTGATCCAGAAGGCCCTCCATATGAAATTTTCAATTGTTCGAAAATTTCCGAAGAATCTGCATGTCCTGGTTTAACAATAATTTTCGTTTCATAACACAGGGCCATAAAAAAATGAGTGGAGGGTTCCTTGAACCAGACCAAGTAGATTATACGTTTTTTGGGTCGCTGAAACCGAATCCAAAACCAGTTTTGCCCCATCACGTCAGCGTTTTTTCTAACCTCAAAAAACAGCTTGAAACAATATCAACCCTTAAACCATATAACCCTATACTTTCATTACTCAATAACCTTGAGATCGATAACCTATAACTCTAAAACCCATAACCTGAAAATGTATAACCTCAAAACTCATAAATCTCAAATCCCAATAAACTACAAACACAATATGAGCAAAAAAACAAAAAAACTTACACGCAAAACTGAAACCTCAATATCGGAGAGTTTTAACTTTATAATTCTATTCATCCATCACTTCATAACCATATACTCCATAAACCCCACTACTCTGAAGTCCCATAACCCTATAACCCCATCAGCCTATAACCCCAGTAATACCAAATCTATTAACCCTATAACCTAACACCCCGTAACCCTACAACTCTTAAATGCGACAAAAAAATACTTACAGAGTTATGGGGATGTGGAGTTATGATATTATATTGTACATAATTGTGAGTTATATTGTAACATGCAATTTTCTTATGTTACACTTCAGCGTTATGGAGTTTATAGATTATGAGGTTATGAAGTGATGGAGGTGTAGAATTATGAAGTTAAAACTCTCCGAGATTGAGGTTTAGGTTTAGCTTGTAAGTTTTTTTGTTTTTTTTGCTCATTTTATGTTGGCAGGACTTTTGAGGTTACATATTTTCAGGTTATGGGTTTTAGAGTTATAGGTTATCGATCTCAAGGTTATCGAGTTATAAAAGTATAGGGTTATATGGTTTAAGGGTTGATATTGTTGGGTTTCATAGTTTCAAGCGGTTTTTTGAGGTTAGAAAAAAACGCTGACGTGATGGGGCAAAACAGGTTTCGGATTCGGTTTCAGCGGCCCAAAAAACATATAATCCACTTGGTCTGGTTCAAGGAACCCTTCACTCATTTTTTTTATGGTCCTGTGTAATTAATCCTACGTTGGGAACTGTCTAACCCCATTAACAGTTATTTGTAAAGTTCTGAATAAGTTTTGATTTGACATGAAAATCAATATTATCATTTACATCTAAATCTACATCGTTATTCTTTTCACATAAATCAATATGGAAGTTATTAATACATTCATCACAAATCTCTGTCTCTACTTCTACACAAAAATGAACTACCATATCCACTTATAGGTCGACAATCCGTCCGAAGCGAACAAATTCCAAAAATGGGCAAATATCCAAAGATTCATCATAAGCGGTGTTCAAACATCGACCCTAGTGCCTTACAATTCATAATCCAGACAGGAACATCGGGCCAGTACGTATAGAACATTCCAAATTATTACTATTTACATTGTATAAAGCTATTTGCAGATCATAAAGTCATTTATTGTTAAACAACTTCAGACCATCCCGTATACCTTATTTCTTTCATGTGCCATTCAAGGGTACTTTCCCAAGTAAACATATTACCCCCCTTTCCCGAACGACGTATGACGAGACGATTACGTGCGATAAATTTCACCCCGAGCATGACCAAGCAGTTTCGCAAGCCAGCGTCCGTCGCGCCCCCATTCCTGGCACAACGTTATGACTCAGGGACGCTTGTTAAGGGTCAGTCCGAGGAGCTGTACCCGCACAGCGTCTAGAGATACATAAAACATGAACGCATCGTTAAGGAGTGCCGCAAATAAAGCACGCCACGCTCATAATTTAGTTAAGCCCCAAGCTACTCGCGGAAAGAAAAGGGAATTCAGCGGAGAATAGTCTGGTCTGGGATGTATGAAGGAACGGAATTTGTCGGTGTATTTGTCAGCCGTATTCTGGTATTCCATCAGAGCCGCAACCAGCGCGACAACTTGAGATAAGAATTGTGTAGCATTTGTTTGCAAACCCTAGTTCTGTTGTTGTCTAATAAATATNATAAATATCTATCTACACTCTGTTTTTTTTTTCAGTAAAATACATTTTTAGCAGTCACTCCATTGATCACAATTTAAATCAATGATTTAATTGCTTTAATCGAAATTAAGAAGTCTGAGAAAGTTTGCATATTCCCATAAAAGACTAATTCTTCTTTTCAAAATGAAAAAAGGATTTTCCTAAACTAATAATAATAATGAATTGAATGAATTTAAAGATGCCAGAAATAGACCTAAGAGAGCTAGATCTAGCTCAGAAAAGTTATTTAAGGCATATTGAATTAAACTTTAAAGCAGATACGAGTCATTTGGTCATAAATTAACTAAAATAAATCTACTATACCGAATAATATGTGATAATGGAATAGATTTAAACTCTATGGAGGACGTTGTCAATGGTTTTGCCTCATTTTTTGGTTCCCCCTAATGTAGATCTAGTTGATTCAGTTGATTCTCTAACTCAATTTTTCCATGTCGATGATACTTTATGAGCTCTATTAGATTTAAAACCAAAATTTACCAAGGGTCCCGATGGTATCTCAGCCTTTATACAGGGTGTCCGGAAATGATGAGCAAAAAATTCAGGGGATAATTCTAGACCGAAAATAAATCCTACCTCTTTCTATAACATTTTTTCCAAAACTGATTATTAACGGAGTTACAGGGTGTTAAAGTTAAATTTTATTTCCAGGTTTTTTGCAATACCTTTTGCCACACTCATAATATTTTGACGAAATTTCGTATAAGGGGGTTTTTCGGGATGAGGATTATAAATTTGCCCACCGTTTTTTCGCATTTTGTAGAGGGCGAGCCTTTATTTTGATTTGAATCGTTCCAACTTTTTTGTGCTACACTTTATGCGACTTTTGACTGAATATTTTTGTTTTCCTAACCTTTTGACATAAAAAAGGTATACTTTATATGTTTCGATAAATCTAACCGTTTTCGAGAAAAACGCTAAAATAACATTGCTTGCATGTGATGAATACGAATGTTATTTTAGCGTTTTTCTCGAAAACGGTTAGATTTATCGAAACAAATAAAGTATACCATTTTTATGTCAAAAGGTTAGGAGAACAAAAATATTTCGTCAAAAGTCGCATAAAACGTAGCACAAAAAAGTTGGAACAATTCAAATAAAAACAAAGGCTCGTATGTGGCGCCCTCTACAAAATGCGAAAAAACGGTGGGCAAATTTATAATCCTCATTCCGAAAAACCCCCATATACGAAATTTCGTCAAAATATTAGGAGTGTGGCAAAAGGTATTGCAAAAAACTGGAAATAAAATTTAACTTTAACACCCTGTAACTCCGTTAATAATCAGTTTTGGAAAAAATGTTATGGAAAGAGGTAGCATTTATTTTCGGTCTAGAATTATCCCTTGAATTTTTTGCTCATCATTTCCGGACACCCTGTATATTGTGCTTATGTTTTAGTAGAGCCTCTTACTGTGTTGTTTAATCTGTCCTTCACATTCTGTTCAGTCCCTGATATCTGGAAAGTTTCTTGGATACGCCCTGTATTTAAAAAAGGCGATAAAACTAATGTCGAAAACTATAGACCTATAGCAGTTATAAATAACTTTTTCAAAGTCTTTGAAATTGCCTTACATCATTTACTATATAGTCATATCCAGGGGTAAATTAGTGTCCATCAGCATGAGTTCATAAAAAATAGGTGGACGGTAACGAACTTTGTATCACACAATTTATCGCTCAGTATGTTGATAACAAATTCAAATAGGTGTAATTTATACTTATTACTTTAAAGCTATTAATAAGTTAGACCACTCTATTCTTCTATTAAAAGTTAAACAAACTGGTTTGTCGTCATTCTTGCTTACATTATTTCATTCTTATTTAGTAGACAGGAAACAGTATGTCGAATGTCGTGGTTTTAAATTGCAAAGCTTTTGTACTACACCTGGTGTGCCCCAAGGATCTATCCTTGGGCTACTGCTCTTTATACTTTTTTATTAATGATGTGGTGTCTGATTTCAATGTTTCCTATCTTCTTTACGCAGATGACGTGAATATTTTTTGTGCAGTAAGTTACAGAATAATCTAAATAAAATAATCCAATGGAGTGTCCATAATAATCTTCTGCTTAA
>NW_019421138.1:0-5792 GCF_000390285.2 Anoplophora glabripennis
AAGCAATAAACGGTTGTCAAATGTTAAAATAAAATGTTTGTAAGAGGACAACAAAACAAACAAACAGTAAATGATACATGTTAAAATAAGATTATGAATAATGCAATAAGAAAAAACTGAAACAATGCAACTGAAGTGTGCGAAGCCTACGTATAAGATAGTCATATTATGGTGAGATCACTTTTTAAAAATTCTTGCGTAGGATAAAATGCGTTGGTTAATAGAAAGTGTTTTATTTTTCTTTTAAATGAAGTAGGGTTGAGATGACGTACTGGAGCTGGTAATGCATTAAAAAACTGGATGCCCAGATATGATGTGCCATTACGTGTTTTACTTAAGCGATGAAAGACTCTTCATTTTCTTTTACGTACAAAAGACACTGGAGTATGTAAGTACATGGTAATGTTAAAATACCAAGTTTATTAAACTGTGCTCTGCAGTCATCTCTGAATTTTAAACCCGAGATTATGCGAATGGCTTTTCTTTGAGTAGCAAAAACGGTATCAGCTGAAGGTGAATGACCCCAAATCAGGATTGATATTTGGGAGTGAATAAGGCTATGATAAGCAGTAATTAAAGTTTTTTGTGAAACTTTGCTAATCAAGTTGCGGATTAAATAAATACCCTTGGAGATCTTATTGCAGAGGTAGTGGGCGTGCCTGTCCCATTGCAATTTCGGATCCAAATATATTCCCATAAATTTTACTGCATCAGGATTGTTTACATTGTCTATTTCACGCAAGCTGAACATCAATTTTTCGGTCTTAGATGCGTTTAGGCATAGGTTATTTGAAGTAAACCAATGTAATGCGACATTCTCGATTATTGGATTGTCCACCGTCAGATCATCCAAAACATTATTGGCTATGGATAAGTTAGTGTCATCAGCGAAAAGAATCGCGAACACGTCGTATCTCACAGATTTTGGGAAATCATTTATATACAGTAGGAATAGTAGTGGTCCCAGAACAGAACCTTGAAGTACCCCGTAATTCAAATTTAATATTTTTGATTTGTAGTTGTTATGAACCACGTATTGTTGTCTATGACAGAGATACGACTGATTAAGTGATATCCTTTCGCGAGTACAGCCGTAAAATTGCAATTTGTCAATAAGTATATTATGACTGATGCAATCGAAGGCTTTGGTGAGGTCAACAAACATCGAACACACATACTTACCCTCATCAAACCCACTGTTTATAAATGAATGAATGAATTTTTGCAAAACAAGGGATGATCTATATAGATCTGTAATTTGATGGATCGTTGGTATATTTTTTTTTAAATATAGGTATAACTTTAGATATTTTGAGACAACTAGGGAAAATATTCTGGGACAGACATAAATTAAGTAACTGAGTAAGAGGAAATATTATAGTGTCTTTAATACTCTTCAATATTTTTACTGAAATATCGTGAGGATCGTAACTTTTTATGTCCTTGAGATCCGTTATGATTTCACCTACCTCGTGAAATAATTGGTTTGATGATGTGATTTGCTTTGTTGTATTTCCAGGTACTTTTCTATGTTGGTTTATAATTTTCCACATAGCTTGGTGGGGGTTTTATTCATTATATCGAAGAATTTTAAAGATCGAAATTTTGTATGTTGTATTTCATTTAGAAATATTGACAGTGACCTACTAGATAATCTATCAATAGAAATTAAAAATACACAACTTGCAATAAAATATGTTTTATTTTGTTCTCAAAAACGGCGCATCCTACGAAAAAAATAGAAGAGACCAATTTCATTCAGAATTGATGTCGCATTTCTAAAAAAATATTAAAACGGGAAAAAGTCAGTGGCGAACCATTTTTTTTATTTAAAAAGTTTGTGGCATTCTCGCAGGAACGCCACTGGTGCAAGTAGAAATATTCGGATAACCCCAAAAAAATGCACATTTATCCCTCCAAAGCGTTTTAAAAATTTCGAGTCAATATCTTTGACTCTTAAATTGTATGTTTATCTCGAATATAATTTATTTCAATACGCTTTCCACGCTTTCCTGTACAATTGCTACACTAAAAAGTGAAACAATATTGCAAACTTTAAACTGCTGAACATTACACATTAAATGAAATACACGTGCGTTAAACTGTTATGTAGGTATATTATCTACTAATTTATTATTTTATTAAATGAATAAGTAATTACTGTTTCCTGTAATCTAATTTCCAAGAAATCTCCATAAAATGATTTATACTTTACGCCAATTTTATCTTAAGGCATTGTCAATTGTCTTAGAATTAATAGCAGCCATAACATAATTACGTCCAATTTTTTTGTTTGCGGGATATTTATATAAACCCCATAAATATGCCCACAACAATAACGGTTATGAACTGATAAATGTGAGGTAGCAGTATCTCTACCCACACACCCGGCAATTTAGACAATTAAATATAATTAAACAAAAACAATCGGGGAAAGAAATCTACCTGGAAAGCAATTATAAATAAATATCCATTGTTTAGCTCGCTTAATCAATTCTCTTATCAGAAAATTAAATTACCACACTTGAAAATTATTCCGCAGTTATAAATAAACAATTTAGATTTCAGAATGCAAAATCCACCCACGCGGCCGTAAAAGTATGATTGTTCTGGTTTACTCACAGTCGCGAAATGTTTTAAATTACTATTATTAAAATTCACTTAAGAAGCCATCCGCTGTGTCGTTTACCGGGTGTTGGATTTATGCGAGGCTAATCTATGATGGTAAATGACGGAAGAGAAAAAAAATGAATGTCATAATTACGGCGGTTCTGAACCCCGTTAATGTGCGAATGGGAGAAGGAAGAGTTAACTTCCCCATAAATTAGCTTTATAAAAAGATGGCTGTAACCCTTTTTTGCAGAATAATAGCTGTAAAACTATCACAACAAATACACAATTGATTTCTATAGGTTAGACATTTCAGATTAAGATTTGTATAGAATGTACCATTGGTCATTGTTGGCACTGCTACTTTGGTAAATTAAAATTTGATAGATTTGCCAACACGGAAAAGTGTCCCGTAAAAACTATATTATTGCGGTCCTTCATTTTAGGCAAAAAAAAACTGTCACAGTTTGTAGTTATTCTCAAAAAAGTATATTACTTTTGTTGCAGTTAAATTTAATACATCCTATCCTTTTGGATTCTACAATTTATATCTACGAGTATATCTGTTTGTAGTAGCAGTGTCAAAATATTTACTAAAACACATTTTACCCCAATATAGTTACAAAATGAAATATACGACGCACACGCGTGGTATAGTTATATATTACATATATTACATATTCGGAAAGCTTATGAAAAGAGCTTTAAGTTAATAAAAAATAACTATAGATGATGAAGATGAACAACGTAGTAATACGTCAGTTGATGATGAAAATGATATTTAGTAGAATATTTTCAAATTAAAGTTAACAGTTGATTAGATTGGGATAAAATGGAGTTAGATTATATTTGAGTTAAATTACACTGAAGTTAAGAGTAGGTTAGAAATGGCAATTGATTTGGAAATAAATGATTTTGATTTGTTTTTGAAACAACACTTGCATATATTGTAACATTCATTCGATTTATTCCCTCTATTTTCATCTTGCATCCTTTAAATGAGATAAACAATTCCAAACAAGTTATTCAGTCTCAAATATATTGAAAATTCACTGTTTATTGATTTTTCTGGAGATGACGCCGATTTCAAGGTCCAAGTTCTGGTGCACCAGGTGTCCGGGGGGTGGTCGCCGACGCCAGATTCGAGAAGAGCGCCCCGAAAAATCCCCTGATGCAATTTTCGGCTCGTTTACGCGAAATTTACAGGAAAACTCCCGGAGATAATGTCCATGTCCAGGTTCCGGTGCACCAGGTGTCCGGGGGTGCTCGCAAACGCCAGATTAGGAATCAGCGACCCGAAAAACCTCCGGGTGTCAAGTCTCGTTGCATTTAAAAGTGAAATTCAGGCGAAGCCTCGGAGATGACGTTCATCATCAATCCTAAGCTCCAGGTCGGCGATGGACCAATTTGAAGATCATATTCGGGATCAGCGACCTCGAAAACCCCTAGGCCTCTGATTTGAGTCCATTCCAGGCATTATTAACCGAGTTATGAATTTTTTCTAAGTGACTCTAAAAAATTCATTTTTCCGGATGCATTTTGCACTGCACAAATGCAGTTTGGCTGAAAAACATAATACAAAGTTGATACATATTTTTCAAATAATTTTAGAAACCGAATGCAAAAAACCCCCATCTTGATACGACTTGANAATAATAATAATATCTCTACTCCTCATTCTAACCACGAGAATTAGCCCAGAAGTTGGAGACTTGTGCGGGAGAGGAGGCGGCATATTATTATTTAGCAGGCCGCATTTGCGCCCAGGAACGACTTATGTTGGTAGGCCCTAACCACCATGCAGTGTAGGAATGAGGGAAACCTGGAAAACCTCATTGATTAGGGAGGTGGTCAATTGCTAACCGGTGTAAATCTCTCACATTGACCCAAGCCAACATTCTTCCATCCTACCCTACCTGCACAGAGGGTGCCAATCCTCCGTACAAGCATAGCTGATCTACGGTCTACCGGCCGCGGGATTCGAACCCGGGCAGAATTAGAACACATCGATTTAAGGAGGTTTATCGGGTACGGAGGTACGTCTACAGTCTAACGAAAGTTTCTGTAGATTCGCTAGTAACTAAACTAGTAAGCCTTTAGATTTGGCAACGTTGCACTTGGCTCGCGCTCGGCTCGGCGTTAGCTCTCTCCCGTTCGATCATTCTGTTTGTTTGGACACCTGCGAATTTCAAATAACACGCTACGTCGAGACCGCAGCGTTGCCGCTATAACGCATATGGAGGATAAGTTAGTCAACGACAACAGTTTGAAGGAGAATTATTATAAATTATGTATCTTACAAGTACCTAATCGATTTTTACAAGCTGTCATACGGTTGCTAGGATATCGGTTTCCTATTTATACAAGTTGCTGTGGAAACTGTTCGTCAATTGTTGCGCATTCTAAGTGGAAAGACCAAAAAAAATCTGCATTCTCATAAGACTGTACTAAATCGTGAAAAACTATTTTATTAATGTCTCGCCTCTTAGGTATCCAAACTAGTCATAATTATTTTTGAGGATTTTCTTCGTATTAATAAGCTTATATTAATTTTTTATGAATATTTGTTCGTCAGTTCCAAATCAGATAAACCTCTTTAAGTACTGACGCCTTAAACCGTGCGGCTATCGACCGATACATTGTGACATTCATTCAATTTATTATCTCTATTTTCATCTTGCATACTTTAAATGGGATCAACAAGTTATTGCAGTATTAACGGAAGTCTCATATATATTGAAAATTTACTGTTTATCGATTTTTCTGGCGATGACGCCGATTTCAAGGTCCAGGTTCCGGTGCACCAGGTGTCCGGGGACCCCAGATTCGAGAAGAGCGCCCCGAAAAACCCCTTGATGCGATTTTCGGCTCGTTTACGCGAATTTTACAGGAAAACTCCCGGGGATGACGTCCATGCCCAGGTTCCGGTGCACCAGGTGTCCGGGGGGGTGCTTGCCGATGCCACATTAGGAATCAGCGACCCGAAAAACCCCCTGGTGTCAAGTCTCGTTGCATTTAAGAGTGAAATTCAGGAGAAGCCTCGGAGAATGACGTTCATCGTCTATACGAAGCTCCAGGTCGGTGATGGACCAATTTGAAGATCATATTCGGGATCAACGACCTCGAAAACCCTCAAGACCCTGATTTGAGTCCATTCCAGGCATTATTAACCGAGTTATGAG
>NW_019421139.1:0-5375 GCF_000390285.2 Anoplophora glabripennis
ATAGCTATATGTGTTGAAATAGAATTAGAACAGATTCACTTCTCCTTGTCTTCGCTACAAGAGCTGCCGTTCACCGTTTATAATATTCACTTAAAAAATAAAAACTCTATATGGTCAAGTAGAAACAGTGATGAAAACGGGATACTAAAGTTTTCATCACTTCAATAAATCTTTATTGTATATTCTGATTATCTGCAAAAAGGACATAATATGCAAAAGTAAACAGAATATTCAGTCAGCTGCATATCGGAATATGTACATATCCGTAGGTACGTACGTACGTATGGACATAGCAATTGTAATTATGAAATTAAATTACAGGGATATTACACTACCCAAAATGTGTATTTTTTCATTGTAATGCATTAGAAATATGTCTTACGTATTATTACTAAATCTAGAGTTTTAGTTTTAGATGCGTGTTTTGGTAATTTAAAAAGCATTTCCCATTGCATATTCAGTTACAAAATAAAATAATTTATAAGAAAATAAAACATTTATAAACTAATTTTCAGTTACACAACATATTTTTGTGTATGGATACGTTCAGTATGGGCAGATGCCTTCTTTATCTTAATACAATAAAATTGTTGCAAGCAAAAAATTGTTAAACATCATATAAAATCGACAAAAATGAAATCGCTTGAACGATGTTTTTTTTCATACATTTTGAACGAATTAAATATACAGTTTTCACCATTGAATTTGTTTGCAAGGAACAATCGAGGTAGGCTATATTTAACCGTAAGGTGAAATTCTAACAAAACTTCTAATACTATACAAGTTCATTAATTTTCATGCTTTTGGAGGGTTTACCCTTTTCCTGAAAAAATAGGAAAAGTAGGCGGTGATTTTGTTATCGAAGTAGGCTTTATTTAAGCGTAAGCTGAAATTCTAACACAACTTCTAATATTATACAAGTTTATTAATTTTCATGCTTTTGGAGGGTTTACCCTATTTCCCGAAAAAATAGGAAAAGTAGGCGGTGATTTTTTTCTATAACCTTAATTTTTTTTATTTTTCGATATACTCGTAAATGATGATAAGAAAATTTCATTTCTGGGTATAAACACAAACATTATTAATTTTTTAAGATCAATTGTTTCTTGATACAATTTAGTGTATTGTGCATTATTTTCATTGATGCATCAAATACATCCATGGCACACTTGACTGGGCCAAGAAAATGTATGGTAAAAAAAGTAACTTTTGACATTTGTTCCTTGAAATAGGTTTCTTTTATGTAAATTTNGAGTTTGAGTTTTAGAGGCGGATTTTGGCAATTTAAAAAGCATTTCCCATTGCATATTCAGTTACAAAATAAAATAATTTATAAGAAAATAAAACATTTATAAACTAATTTTCAGTTACACAACATATTTTTGTGTATGGATACGTTCAGTATGGGCAGATGCCTTCTTTATCTTAATACAATAAAATTGTTGCAAGCAAAAAATTGTTAAACATCATATAAAATCGACAAAAATGAAATCGCTTGAACGATGTTTTTTTTCATACATTTTGAACGAATTAAATATACAGTTTTCACCATTGAATTTGTTTGCAAGGAACAATCGAGGTAGGCTATATTTAACCGTAAGGTGAAATTCTAACAAAACTTCTAATACTATACAAGTTCATTAATTTTCATGCTTTTGGAGGGTTTACCCTTTTCCTGAAAAAATAGGAAAAGTAGGCGGTGATTTTGTTATCGAAGTAGGCTTTATTTAAGCGTAAGCTGAAATTCTAACACAACTTCTAATATTATACAAGTTTATTAATTTTCATGCTTTTGGAGGGTTTACCCTATTTCCCGAAAAAATAGGAAAAGTAGGCGGTGATTTTTTTCTATAACCTTAATTTTTTTTATTTTTCGATATACTCGTAAATGATGATAAGAAAATTTCATTTCTGGGTATAAACACAAACATTATTAATTTTTTAAGATCAATTGTTTCTTGATACAATTTAGTGTATTGTGCATTATTTTCATTGATGCATCAAATACATCCATGGCACACTTGACTGGGCCAAGAAAATGTATGGTAAAAAAAGTAACTTTTGACATTTGTTCCTTGAAATAGGTTTCTTTTATGTAAATTTTGAATATTGAAAAATGTACCTATATAGGGTGTTCTACTTAAAAAAATATAAGATTGTTATAACTAAAAAAAACACAAAAATCAAATATTTTCACAAACAAAAGACATCATAGAAAATAGCAAAAATTGAAAAATGCACAATTTTAAATATACGAAGTTTTATTTTTTTAAACTTTATTACTAATGATTAGAGCTCGGGGTTTTCGTCGGCTAGTCATAGGCGTGATCGTCGTAAACAAATAAATAGACAGGTACGTATAAATAAAAATAAATAAATTTGCGTATATACTTTATCAGCGAAAGGTCGTTTTTTATCCCTTGGCGCGTGCGACATTATTAGAATATTATAACACGTATAGACGAAGCAAACGCGAAGCCAATAACTGCCGTTATTACCGGTTTCGTACAGTGCGCTGTAGCGAAAGACCGACGCAACGGCTATGATCATCCGACCGAGTTACGAGGAAATTATTGAACTTTTGTCTCAATGTCGTAACCGTAAACCTAGCTTTCGTCTTCTGTTATGATCCATTGAATAAATGTTTTATCGTATTGAATTGTTTAAGGAGTTGCCGACAAATGTCCACACGCTTTTTTTTCTGTTATTCGGTCATCAAACGAGGAACAAATTTTGCTGCAACTGGATGCATTTTCAATTATTCAGTCAAGATTTCATGGCATGACCAAGTGAGATATTTACCTCTTATGCAATTTCCCTGACAGTCAATCGGTAATTTGCATGCACCAGATCTTTGATTTTCTGAACGTGGGAGTCATCAATTGAAATCGAAAGCCTTCTTGGTCGAAGATCGTCCTCGATCTGACGACCACTTTTAAATCGTAAAATCAATTCGTTGCATTACTTCACTTTCTTGAAAATAACCGCATTTTACACCCGAGGTAGAAATACATTGGTAAAAAATTTCAAGGCACGCCCCTGCAGCGGCAAATTGTTGAAGTGGTTCCGATAATTTTCTTGGAATTCTATCTAGAAACATTGTACCAACTATATCTCTGGAATGCGATACTGTATGTATTGTCTTTATAAGGAAATTAATTTCTCTCTGAAAGATGGTTCTTAGAATACTCTTTTCTTTTTCTATGTGGATATCTTCGGCAAAGACAGTCGAATCTAATGTTCTCCCGTGATGACCCTGTAAATTATTTGGGGAGTAATTTAAAAAACCGGAGCTTAGGCATACCCTTGTCCCTCCGTAGGCGGTAAGAGACTCGGTATCTGCCACATGTCACTTAAAACGGAATAATTTGTTAGTAATTGGGAAAATTGGTAAAATTAAATAAAATCCCTTTTTATTAACTGTCAAAGTCCGTTAATGAGCGCCCAAACGGCGTCGGAAAAATGAAACTGAAACTTTTGCACATAATTTATATTTCAGTAATATTATTACTTCCAATTTAGATAAATCTGGATGCGCTCTAATTTGATGTCTGTCCGGAATTAAAATAGCTAGCCGCGGAAGCAGACTGTGTAAGCCGATTTAATCCCAGCCGCAGTATTTGGGCTTAAGCTGAGAAGGTTTTCATCCGATTGTTCTAAACTAGACTCGCTTTTCTAAAACAAACGTATTCCCAACGTGATCGTTGCAGCTGAAAACACGTGCAAACGTCGAATAATGAATATGTTTGTACGCGAAATGGAGATCCTTAAGCATATGCAAATTGTTATTTATCTAAAAGTTTTTCTTTTCTGTGAAGTAGAAACACCCAATCAAATAAAAAGAGAACCTATATTTTCAGTAGTATCGGCCGTAAAGGTTGTACTTATATGGAGTAATAACAATTATCTGTAATAAAATCCGAAGACCACGATGGCCAATACTTTGGGCAATGTTTATTGCACTGAAGGAAGGATTTAACTGGGAGTAATAAAATTTATTACAGACAATTAAATAATTTATTTATATTTGTATTGGGCGAATTCAGGATTTCCTTGAAGCTAATAAGACATTTATTTGAAGGAAAATACAAAATATTTAGTATTAAAAAATAATTTAGAAAGCTAAAATAAATAAAAATATTTTCTGTGTACCTACAATTAAATATTATTTCTGGTATACTTACCTTTGTTTATTATTAGAGAATGTACCTACCTTAACTATTACTTAAATAATTGTTAATTTATTTTATTTATTAACTTTGTAGGTGAAAATGTATACAGGGTGTAACATAAAGGTTGGGAATAAATTAAACAGTGGATTTTTTATTTTAAAAAATAAATATTTGTCATATAAAATTATGCTCTACGGGTTTTCTTTTCCAATCTACAGGGTGTTAAAAAATTTCAAAAAATTTAGTTTTTTAATATCATTTTCAATGCAAAAATCTTTTTTCAATGCCTATTTGACCATGTTCGGTGGCTGAGTCAAAGCGTACTTCATAATGCTTTTGTTATTTTTATATTCCTCTGTTAGCAGTGGGATAAAATGGTATTTACAAAAGTTTTATTTACGGAAAAATTACAAGAGCTAGAAATAAAACGCAAGAGGGTAATTTTGTTTAAAATAAAAAGTAGATCATAAACAAATATTAAAAAGATGTTTTTACCAGTGGCGTACCACAATTTTCTTCGAAAAACCTTTTGGTACAATCCGTACGCGCGCCACTGAGCAACTTACAAAGTCAATTTTTTTCCTGTAACTAGGGGATTATCAAATTAAGCTAAGGCTAAAATTTCGTTCCATTATCTTATAATGTTCGAAATTTATTGGAGAAAAACTAAATTTTTTGAAACTTTTTAGCGCCCTGAAGCTTGGAAAAGAAAACCCGTAGAACATAACTTCATATGAGAAAAAATTATTTTTTAAACCAAATAATCCACCGTTTAATTTATTCCCAACCTTTACGTTACACCCAGTATAGGCATTTTCTAATAAAAATAATCTCGAACAGATACACACGTTGTGGAAAATATAGAAATATATATATAATTTTATTGTCTATTCTGTATATATATTTCTTAAAACAATATTTTTAAGTAGATTTATTGAAATTAATATTGTACAGTACAGTAGAGTACAGTAGAGTAGCGGACTGAGCTCGTAAGAGTTAAACAAGTTACCAAATTTTATAGTATAGAGTATACATATTCGATACTTAAGCAGCTGTTTATGTGTTGTGTTAGTTTTTAAGTGATTTTCAAGGCATCGAGTGCAAATTAAATGTTAATTTCTACACAACTGGATGGAGTAAATTACAGTGCATCGTCTTCTATATTTCATTGTGAACGTCATATTCATATTTTTGTGGTTTCCT
>NW_019421140.1:0-5393 GCF_000390285.2 Anoplophora glabripennis
AACTCATGGTTCTTGCACCATGACAATGCGCTCACACACTCAGCTTTATCAATTCGTCAGTATTGTGTCGAAAATCTGATCACTGTATACCCTCATCCTCCTTACTCAACAGACCTAGCTTTTTGCGATTTTTTCTTATTTCCGAAATTAAAATCAGTGCTGAAAGGACACCGTTTTCAGACTATTGAAGAGGTCAAAGTAAATTCGTCACAGACTTTAAAGGACATTTCCAATGAAGCTATCCAGGACTGCTTCGAGAAATGGAAACACCACTGAGAAAAGTGTGTGAATAGAGGAGGAGTATTTTGAAGGAGACAAGAACCAATAATGTATAAAATTAACAATAAAATTTAAAAAAAATAATGTTCGGTTATTTTCTGAACAGACCTTGTATGTGGGATTAAAATATATTTTTTATATATACGTATTAATAATGAAAATCAAGCTGTAGTGCCTACATCAGGAATACGCTATTAGACTAACTCTTATTGATTGCAAAGAAATGAGTAATTTTTTGCATACAGTGTGAAATACACGTCTCTATCTTTTGTCGCGCAGCGTATGTCTTCTGCAAGGTGCATTATGTATGCAAAATGCGTCCGAGCTGAGTTGTCTTCATCTCGATTAGCTGTTACCACATCGGAAGCAAAAATCCTAGCTTTTCGCTCCAGTTGGGCGTGCGCAAAAAATTATTTTGTATTAAATTTAAATGAGTTTCGATTGTCGCAATCGGAATTAACATATTTCGACAACGCAACGCTTATAAACCGTGTTTTTCTCCTGAAGTCGTGCACGACTCGTTTCGGTTCGTGTGAATGTAATGGCGCTTTCCAAATTCCTGCAGAAAAAAAGTGTCAATTTGGATTGGTTAGGAACGAATCGTCCAAATCTAACGACAGGAGTGTATTTTTGTTAAGAATATTACGTGTTTCGGTAAAAAAAAACAACAAGAAACTGTTATGTAACGTTTTGGTAGTATTTTCAATAAAATTAAAGGTTCCTGTAAACAGAGCTTTAAGAAAAAGGTTTCACTTTTGGTTTAGGTACTAAAAAAGTCATAGTAACAGGAATCCTGATTAAAATCATAAAATCCATCTAAAACTTGTGTAATTAAGGTAAAAGGTAGTCAAATATATTTTCAAGAATAGCAAGAAAATTGTTATATAAAAGTCTAACATATTCTTTTAGTGAAATTGGTAATTTTATTTTTGCATTGAAGCAGTGCAATCAATATTTGAGAAAATAAATTACAAACTTACAGTATGTAAGAATTGTATTGGTTGAGAGTGTAGTCATGGTTAAAAATGGTACTGCAATTACAATTTCGTTGTATCTTGTAACTACCAAATGGTCGGGAATGTATTGAACCCCCAAATACATATACCTAACAAAAATAATTGTCCGATATTGTTTTTATGTTATTTTTTTCACATGTACAGGGTAATTCACTATATTTTGACCCCCCTTTAACTTTTTTGTTTTAAGAGTTATAAAAAAATGTTAAACATAAAAGTTGCACGATATTTTATGAATCTTTCGAAAAGAATATTAGAAAAACATATGAAGTCCAAACAAAATGGCCGCGGATGTTAACTTTGTTAAGTTAAATGGAACACCCTGTATATTTTTACATATTTGGATAGAACGTTCCCTGTAGAGCATAGCCATATACAGTTTGTTGGGTCCATCTCTAACAATAAGCAAGATACTTTTAAATTACGTAAGGATTTACAGATTTAGTTATAATATATTTTGACAGATCGGACATTGATTTGGTCCAAAATGCGTATAGGTAATGTAACGAAATCTCACTAATTAGGCCGTGAGAGGTCTAATTACTCATGGACATTATATGGTAGGTCGTGACAGTGACAGGTAGTAATGTCTTGACAACATTGTTATTGATTGACAGTATGTATTATTATTTAATTAAAATAGGTTACACAGAAGTAGAAAATTATTTAGAATTAAAATAAAGTATGGAGAAGAACTTTGCTCTATTTTNCGCTTTAGTACGAAAACATGCTATCTCAGATTTCAGTTGGAAAACATGCTAACTCAGATCTTTAGGTAAAAACATGCTATCTCAGTGTGACTAGAAATTTAAATTGGCACATTGAATAATTGAAACCGTGCATTTATAATAAACTTATATAATATATTTTTAAAAAAGTAAGAAATGGTTATGTCCAGGTACACTGTTTATTTTATTTTTTATTCAACATTTTTCAATTAATTTTGTTAAGTTATAAACGACAAAATTGTTAATTAAAAAAATAGAATATACAGTATGCTGCAACACGTAAATTATCCCACGTTTTTTGAAATAACAAATTATAAAAAAAATAGTGTATATAATATATAAAAATGTTTGTTAATACTAAACATTATTCGATTTTTTTTATACAACTTTGATTTGATATAAAAATTAATAGCGCACTCTTACTTGATTTATAGTCACTACTCTAACAGAGTTAACATAATAACCAGAATATAAATGTAATGTATAAAGTTGAATGATATGTATGTCTACATATATCTATGCGACGGGAGCATATGATTTGCACGTGCACATTTCCGCGATTCCCCATGCCTACATGTTTACCATCAGCAGATCATAAAGTACCGGTAATAAAAGTGTCGCATACCTGCGTTTCATTTCCAAAGTCTATGCAAGGACGCGGCTACCTTGTTTCTATTGAGGTGCAGTAAGAACGATTCGAACCCGGAGTTTGGGGCCTAGCCTGGTGCACTATATTGCAATAATTGCAACTGTTTATATTTAATATTAATTTAATATATATATTTTTATAATAATAATATTATCGAAATTAACATTATATTGTTTATTTGAATTAATTTGTTATTATTATTACTAAATTGAAATTATTATAATATAACTATATTTTGTTTTTCTTTTTTTTATAATTCAAACACCCATCTCAGGGGTCAGTTCCAGCAATAATATATCACAATTATAGGAACAACAAAATTTAAACTCAAATCACAAATTATGTCTGTATTATAAATTATTAATTCAAAGATGGTTCAACAGATTCAATATAGCTTGTATTTCTTCAAGCAATTGTAAACAATAATCCTCAGGTAAAATTATTTTCATATATAATCAACTTATAAAGTATTTTTTTACATGTACTAAATTTTCAAAATTCTTATGTTTCCAGTCTCAAGTTGATTATATACTATTGCATATGCTTGCATGTAATAATTTATTAATCTAAAATTTCAACAACTTAGTTAATTAATTGTAAATATAACTTTTGACAGTTCCTGTCAAATTAATTTTGTCCTCAAGTGAAACTTCACAGTCTTTCTACTGTCTATGCATTTGAATATGGCACTATTAAGGTATGGTCTTTAATATTGCATATATTATATTAATTCTCTAATAACTTGAAATGTTCAGAGCTGTCAAATTTGTAACTTATTTTTGATACTTTGATATTGACTTTCATAACACAAATTAATTATGTAAGTACCTTTTTCTTTTCTTCTTGAGTAGTTATTTTTTTCACAATTCTAACAAACTGGATACCTGAAGTTTATTTTCATACACTAATTTTACATTATCTTCTCATCTGGTAGTTCCTCTATGCATCTACTTGTATGTAATATAAATTTCCTTTTGATTTTACTATCCTGCTCCACTTACTTCCAACTTTTAAATTCTTCCAATTTTACTTCTCTCACTTTACTTTTTTTTTATTTAGTAACTAATTTCGTTTTTTTCCTTCTTTTGTTTTTTTTCTTGATCCTCACTATTCCTTAAGGTCCTTACACCTTCCTTTATATTCTTATAATGTTCCCTTTTTTTTTTTCTTCACTTCACTTTACACTTTATTATATATTATTTACTTTTCTAACATTCTACTGACAAATTTTATATTAATTTCCCTGAATTATTGTTTAATATATTTTATTTTAATTTACATTACCTAATTTTTTTTTAACCTAATATTGATTTTGTATCTGCCATCTGCCTTAACTCTGTCATTATTTGACATTTTTTTTATTTTGACTTCATAATATTTAAACTTCAAATTTGTGATTTATCTCAATATATTATAGCTAAATCTGTAAATCATTACGTAATTGTAAAAAGGCAGAAATGCCTGAAAAATGTTTAACAATTACATGATGTCTTATTTTCTTAATAACAAAACCTTCTTTTCGTTTTTTAATAGTATCTCGCTTATTATTAGCGATGGACCCTACAAACCCTACATGATTATGCTCAACAGAGAACGTTCTATCCAAATATGTAAAAATATACGGGATGTTCCATTTAACTTAACAAAGTTAACATCCGCGGCCATTTTGTTTGGTTTTTTCATTTGTTGTTCTACCATCATTTTCGAAAACTTCATAAAAATTCGTGCAACTTTTATATTTCACATTTTTTTATAACTCTTAAAACAAAAAACTTAAAGGGGGGTCAAAATATAGTGAATCACCTTGTACCTCTCGAATATAACAAATATACAGGGTGTCCAGAAAGGTCATGTCAAAAATGAATAAAATTAAATGAAGGAAGAATATAGGGGAGTCCAAAATAGTTGTAAAAAAATTTTCCTATCGGACTTCATTGTGGAGTTAACTTCTAAGTCTTTACCATGACAACAATGAAATTTGGGCAATTTTAGGCTTTGTTTGGGAAGAAAAATGACACATTTCCGAACGATTTCAGCAAAAAAATGTTGTGCTGCCGCCAATCATTTGACAATAACAGAACTACAACTTTATATTTATTGGTTATAAATTGATATAAAAAATTTTAATTATTTATTATTATTTAATATTTATGTTGAAGTGCAGTTAAGCAAAATACAGAAATTAAAAATTAATTTCTGGTCAATATAGGAATCATGAAAGTTGTTTTATAATAATGTTGAGTTCGTTTCTGAAAGTTTCAGGTTGGTTTTGTTTATTTCCTACAAAAACAACTTTATTTGCTGCTTTTACTTCATTCTGAATAGTTCCGATATAACTTTTTGCCAAGGAGAAGATTTCCATCTCTCGTGACGCTTCAAACTTGCCAAATTTTCACCTCCATCTCTTAGTGATGAGGCTGATGCTGAAGTCCTGTGGTAAAAGTAACCGATAAATTCTGTTGGGTAGGACAATTTTAGATATGTAGTTATTTTGCAAGGAACATTTGCTATTGAGTGTATTCCAATAAGATGAGTAGTAGTACATTCATTGTTTTTAAAAAATAATAGGATAAATGTTTTCTATATAATTTTAAATTAAATTTGTCAACAACGATAATTGTTCTCTGTGTATTTTTTTTTTTGAGTTAGAAATGTTTATAATTAGTACATAATTCTTATCTTCCACATCATCTATGGTCATTTTTATTAATTCGTCACGGT
>NW_019421141.1:0-5376 GCF_000390285.2 Anoplophora glabripennis
CGGGTGGTATTACGTGCAGGACAAATAGACCGACAGGTCGTTTCCTTCTCGAGCGGCCGCGGGCATTAGCGATTACCAGTTGGGCCGTGTTTAGGCGTTCGATGAAAAAAAATGATTGATTGGCATCATGTACGAACTCAGTTTTGACACTTCGGAACCCCTGAATGCAGACTGTTAATTGCAAACAAGTGTTTCATAGAAACTGAAACTTCAAATACCCCGTTCTTTGTTGAAGATGAATAAATAAAACAATACTCTGTAAATAAATAGTCAGTGAAAGCAAAAAGGTACGGAGTGAATCCGCAGTGAGTGAAATTACTGAGTACATTTTCGGTAATTTTTGGGCATTTTGATAATTTTACAAATTTTTGATAATATTTGAAAAAAAAACTGATAGTTTCACTCATAAAATTTTAGTTGTACTTATACCAATAGAGGAAAATTTCATTCAATCGGATGTGGACAGAAATTCATACATTAATGAGTGAAATTTAGTGAAATCATACATTAAAAATAAACAAGTGCTACAATCAAGTCCAAATTTTTTACAGTGTAATTATTTCCTCCAGGTTAAATTAACACAGCAATCGCAGAATGTGTAAACAACCAGCACAAAAACAGTTGATACGAATTTTTTGTTAAAGTATAATTTTAAATACAACGTAATGTGGCAAAAGTTAAAAAAATCATTGGTGAAGGAATTTTTTATTTTCTAAAAACCTGTATATAAAAATCGGATCAAAACTCTAGAACGACTCATTCTTAGAACAAAAAGGAAAGAAGCCTATTTCCTTTGAAATTTCATTAATAACAAAAAGCACTAATTGAATTTAAAAATACTCATTGGCGTCGGTATTGACCTCTCATATCTGTGATACTGGTTGACATATTTGTAAATCAACTTGGCGGGTTTTCCCTTCTACTTACATAAATTAACATAAGTTTTGTCAGTTAAAGATCCTCAGAGATATTAAATTTTTTTTTTTTTCTAACTTCAGTAATTGTATTTTGGAAACAAAGCGAACTACGACCGGTATATGAAACCTCTTTGCTTAATATAATTTATTCCATCACTTGTTGAAGTTTCAGGTTCAAAATTTGGACCACCTTGTATTGTTCCCTTAAAAGGTCCAATATTATTCTTTTCACGATACTCAAATTTCAACTCATTTCAATCATATGACTATCAAATACCTAGTAACATCAAAATTAATTCCAATAAAAAAAATTGCAATGTTGAACATTTAGTCCTGTAGTCAGGGGGGTCCCAATTGCCTCCTTCATTTAGAAGTTACTCATAGGATGTTACGCTTTTAATATAAGTATAAACTTTTTTATTATCGTTTATAAATAAAACTAATATAATTTCGCTAATTTTTTTCATATAAATTATATAATAATGAAAAAAGCAAATTAGAATTAACCATGCATTGTATCTTTGATATTTCAAATTTTTCGCGCCTTTTTAATGCATTTTGTTTTAAACGATTGTCATTTATTTTTAAAACTTGTTTATAGTCGCGCTTCAAAATTGCACTGAAGATGTAGAATTATTAACGTTCATGTTACAAGATGAATAGCTTAATTAAATCAGATCTTTGCATTATTTGTCAAGATAAATTTAATTTTAATTATTGTAATATTGCAATTTTCATTAAATTGTTAATGTTTCGTTCAGTTTTCATCGTTTCTTTGGTCTAGAAATGAAGAGTACGCGTCAAGATCGTGTATTAAACGCCTGTAAGAAGGCAATCGCTCTCTTACATACATGGCGGCGCACCCTTCTGAACGCTCAATCGCTATAATCGCTATTTGTTTATAGCTTCAAATAACAGTGGAAAAAACAAATTTTCACACTGCAATTGCTCATAATTTGTAGAAAAAATTGCATTTTTCGAGTTTTTAACGTCGTTTATCTCGAAAACTATGCGTTTAACAAAAAAAATGCAAGAGACATTTTATTCTTAAAATGGGTCAAAGAACAAGAAAATACTTTTTGCCAAATTTTGCCAAAAACTAAGTTCTCAGTATTTTGCAAGTATTTTATTAATAAAAAACTTATCGACATCCGGGCAAACTTCTACCCAAAAAATTCGTGTTCTGCAGCTCAAAATACACAAAAAACACTTGGGTAACTCCATCTAAATGAAGGAGGCAATTGGGACCCCCCTGGTTACAGGACTAATTATTAAGAGCGTCTCGTGAAAGGATGTTTATACTACGAAAAAAAAATATATTCTGCAAATATGTACAAACCAAGGTGATGTTCTTTTTATAGATTTGATTTCACATTAACATCCAGCCCAAGCAGTATGGCCCATTAGAAACTTGGGCACCTTTCTTCAATGTTTTTGTTTTGTTTCTTAAATACGTTATTTACTATTTTCTTGATTTTGTATACAGGGTGTTAAACTTTAGCAAAAAATTAAAACTGACCAGTCAAAGCGCCCAAATGTTTTGAAATGTGGAGTACCACTAAGAGATATTATTAAAAAAATTAAGATGACCACAAATGTGAAAGTTTCAATTATTTTGTAAAAAATAATAATTTAATCACATTTCATATCAGTTAAATGGCTTGGACACACCTATTCTGAATTCAATGTTTCTAGCTTAATTACGAGTATCAGATACTCGTAATTAAGCTAGAAACATTGAATTCAGATCGGGACGTTTAGGAGGTCATACAATTTTACTGCATTTCCCTGTTTCGTTACTGAATTATGGATGTACTGAGTTGTTCTGATTTCTGGAACCTTACTTGCTACAAGCTTAAAACTCTGAATGTGTCCCAAAATTTCAACACCCTGTAAAAAATATCAAGAAAGCAATCCCATTTCCAACGTCAAAGTTGGCTAGGTGGCACGATCAAAACACCAGTATACCAAATTTAATCTATTTATAATGCAGAGTAATTTTTTATTACTAAATCCTTGAAAATGAAAAATTTGCGGATTCAAAGTGAATCCAAAACTGTAAATATTTCTGGTACTGAATAAAATTGTAAATATAACTTACAAGTAGATTTATTATTTTACTAATTATAACCGGCAGCGTCAATAACTGGTCGAGCAAATGGCAAATTTTTAATTTTCAATCAATTCCGATGCCTGCTAGATTTTTAAATTAAAACAAAAACTTAATATACTCAAAGTTTTAGGTCTGTAAAAAAATTAAGCTGCATTATAAGTTGATGAAATTTGAGATGATGGTATTTCAAGACAAACTGATTAAATTTACATAGCCAGACATTTTATTCAAAAGAAACCTTTAACATCGCTTTAAAAAAATTACGGTAGCTTATGGATTATACCAAGTGGGTAAGATACATTTAGGAAGCTATTATAATGTGACCAAAAATTCATTCGAATTGTATATATACTAAAACTTTTTAATGGGCCACACTGTATATCTGCTATAAAATAAAATATTTGCACGTGCCCACTCATAAAATCTCTTCCACTTCATCGTTTTTTATTTCGCTCCGATTATATTTCTCCTAGTATGCGTGACAGGTAGACCAACATAATTTTTTTATCTTTTGCTCCATTAGTCAGATATATTAAATTTATACCACTCTATTATGGAAACTTAACACTAAAATCTCTAAGAAATTGCCTAGGAGTTTTGATGAATTGTTGTACCCAACTTGTGATAAGATTAACAAGACGTGAACATTTTTTATGAAAAGAAAAATAAATAGGAATAGCGAACGTGTTTCTTTTACGAAATAGTCGCGTATAAATTACTGGTTTTTGTTCCGAGTTTTTTTTTCATTTATTTTCTAACAAGTCAATACATGCATTTTTAAAACTTTCATATGGTGGAAAATAATCTTCAAATAGTTAGCATTCTAAAAAAATCATTAATGAAACTTACTACTCTCTTTACTACTGACAAAAGTGGAACTATACAAAAATCTTGTTTTTTCACCTTTTCTAACATACTGCAAATCCATGGAAATTATACATAGTGTTTTTCCTTTAGAATTACTAATTTGTTTTTTACTTACGAATTGTTGTAATCATTACTTTTTTTTATTATTTGTTTTTACCTTAAAAAAATAAGGAAAAAGTAAGTATATTGAATATACTGTTAATTTAAATTTTTTACTTGTAAACCTATTTTATAGGTCTTAAAAGTAGCATTACAATAAAAAGCTTTTCAACAATGCAGATCAACAACAACATTACCAACAGCAAATTCGAAAGTTGAGTAAATTTTTGAACTTTTACATTACTTTCAATACTTCGATCTAACGGCTACATCCCTAAACAAAAATACAAGGTACTAAAATTTTCAAAACAGTTAAAAGTCGTGCAACACACATCCACTAATCTGAACTATCTCCGCGGTCGGCAGGTGCGTTCCGTTTCGCGCGAATTAATCCCTCCAAAGCGGGCGATCGCGGCGGCGAGCGGCGTCGGGTGAGCGTCGTGGCGGCACGCGGCGGCGACGCTGACTTACTGAAAGGCATCCAGACGGCAGGCAGGACCTTCAATCCCGCGGCACGTCGGAATGTGCGCACACCGGATTATCACAGCGCCTCAGACCGCCCGTCAGGGATGACTGTTTTAGGGACACAGACGTGGTAATGCCGTCCAAAAGGTGCGTGGTGTTCGTTACTGCATTCGGCATTAGACAATGCCGGGGATAGATTAAAAGTTTTAATCCTTTCTATAGCTCGCCCTCTGTTAAGTTCGTCATAACACTGGCTCGTTTAGGCGCGGTGTCTTCAACCCTTATTATCCGGCTTCTTGTTGGGTAACAAAACTTGTGCCGTTAANAAAAGTTTTAATCCTTTCTATAGCTCGCCCTCTGTTAAGTTTCGTCATAACACTGGCTCGTTTAGGCGCGGTGTCTTCAACCCTTATTATCCGGCTTCTTGTTGGGTAACAAAACTTGTGCCGTTAATATGGGGACACGTAACTTTTTATTATGTCACAGAAAAGGGCTGTCTAGATCAAGGCACAAAACCGATTTTTATCAAAAAGTTTCCCATGACTTATAGTTTTGCCCGTTTAAAAATCTTAAAGACAAATATTAATTAATTAATTAATTAATTAATTAATTTATTTATCTATTTATTTAAAATACACATCCAACAGGCGATGCCCAATAAGGGATATGTTAAGTCTAGTAATAAAATATAAAAAAGTTAAAAGAAAGAAAAATTAACTATGAAGAAATAGAGAAAAAATTAAAATACTACACACTTACAAATAACACAAATATAAAGAACAAAATAAAAAGGCAACAAACTATAAAAGACAAATATGACTACATATAGTACGATCGTATTCGATGCAAAGTAATAAATCATTGCCTGTCAAGGGAATCAGTGCAACACATTTTATAGGGGGTTTTGGAAATTGA
>NW_019421142.1:0-5370 GCF_000390285.2 Anoplophora glabripennis
AACCTTATTATTATTATTATTATATATATATGAGGCGTTCCACGCCAAATCGGACGGTTCGAAAAATTTAAATTTTCTATTTCCTTAATTTTTTGATATTTTTTAGTACCCCTCAAAAAAGCTTGTCTGGTAAATTTTGAGATTTTTTTAATTACTTGTTCAAAAGATATAAAATTTTCAAAAAAACGCTCTTTTTTGGTTTTCTGATCATAACTTTCTTAATAATGGTCCAAATTAAAGTTTTTTTTTATAAAAATCTTTGTTTTTAGATGGCCTTTACAGATAAAAATACAAACAAAATATTCAGTGTTTTTGATTAAGATTTTTGAGTTTGAAATTTTAAATTGTGTTTTTGAAAGTCTTTCGATTTTTGTAAAGATTTTTTATTTCAAACTACTATTATTTTAACAACTTTTAGAACCGGTCCGGTCGTGGGCCCTCCATAATTACTTTTTTTTTGATTTTTCAAATTTGGTACACTTATTTTTTTATATAAGGGCAAGATAAATATAGAATTTGGAGAGATATTACATATACAGGATGTTCTATTTCTAGTGCCTGTGCGCCACTGGCTATCCTGTAACTTTTTTGTGTGTATGCCAATGACGACAGAATTTATATTTTTAAAAATAAGCACTATTTTAGAAGATTTTTTGCGCTTACAAAATTTCGATGTCGTTTATGGATTTCGAGTAAAATTCGCATTTTTTATACATTAAATATAGGCAAAACTTCCGATTTATAAAAAATAATTTATAACTGCAGCCTCAAAGCAGGGAATAATAATGAAAAAACGTCACATTAAAAAAAATAACTACACATTTTTGCTATTAGTATTATCAATCAATAAAATTAAAATCTACACTAATATTTTAAATAAACTATATCAACTAATAATGTAAGAAAGGCAACATTAACATTTTAAATAAACTGATATTTGTAATCACATTAAAATAATATTACAGTAAATGCTCAGTTACTTTCTTGTTCTTAAACGCAAACATTAGTTCTTCGAAAATTAGAAATTATTAAATAAATGTGCTTTACCTCTCATAACATTAATTTCATGTTGTATTCTTTCCCATATTCGTTTTCTGTATTTACTGAAAAGTTATTTTAAACTGTGGTCCTCAACGCTCCCCAAATGAAATAATTACATGGGTTTAGGTCCGGGGATCGAGGTGGTCATTTTAAAGGGGCCGTCTACCTATCCACCGGCTATTTTGAAATCAAAAGCTTACAGTGACCCTATTAATACACGGGATGAGCTGTGGCAAGCAATTTTAAATGCTACAAATTTATTAAGAAATGAAGAAACACTATTTAATATTAGACAATCATTTATCAAACGAATAAGATTGTGTATTAATGTAAACGGGGGTCATATTGAGAATATAATGTAGCCACCTGAATGTAATTAAATTATTATTAAAAATAATCTTTAGTCTTTTACGTAAGTAACTACAAATTTTTATTTTACTTTATTTTATTGCATCCAATAGAAAAACAAGAAATAAATCGAAAACGGTTAAATTTATCGACATAAAACAAGTATCCCTTATTTGTGAAAAATAGATAGGAGAACAATATTTTTCTATTAAAACTTTCGTACACACACTGATAAAAAAGTTATAACCAGTTTTTATCAACCAAGAGTACATTTCGTAGCGCCCTCTAGCGTCTACAGCAAAATTAAGTACGGATTCGTTTTTCTCGTCCCAGAAAACCCCCTAATCCAAATTTTAAAAAGAATCCTTTAAAAACTTTCTAAGAATTTTAAGAATTTCGAATTCAAAATTTGAACTTTAACGCCCTGTAACTTTTTTATTAGCCAAATGGACCAAGGTAAGTTTGGCTTAATTGCATTATTTTGATGTAAGGAATCTACCCTTGCTCTGTGTCCCATTAATTTCGGGACACCCTGTATATACAGGGTGATTCAGTCATAATGTTATTAATTTTAACCACGTATTCGGAAGGCTTAATAAAGACAGAAAATCGGAAAAAAAATTTTTACTCGACTTAAAAATGAAGGAAATCAACCCATAACTCCTGCTACGAGGGCGGCCCTAGCCGATGCCCGGATGTTTGGATAATTTTGTAACGTAATGTCACGAACAGTTGTCGGCTAAAGCGAACAGCGTTGCCAAGTTCACATCATAATGTGTGGTTCACATTTACTGTTAAACGTATTCAAGTAAATAAAGGAGCATGCTGCATTTTGTTATAAATAATTTTAACAATTGTATTAACTTAATGCAGAATGTTTTAAAAAGCCTGACTTCTCGAAGTCAACTTTCATTAAAAGAAAACAAATAAATAAGAGGTAGTTACCTGTTTGTAGGCACACCGTATTTTATCAAATAAAAAAAGTCGGCACACTACTAAATACCCGAATATACAAAATACACTACACACGGTTACAAAATCATTAACAATTTAAAGCGTTTATTCAAATCTACCACCGTCCATATCTCTCGCATTTTTCCAACTGCATCTATCATACCATACGGCGCAGCGAACGTGCAGGACATCGACAAAATGACTTAAATGTGATAGAGGCTATTTTAAATTTAGTCGAGGAGCAGCCTACTATTTCCACAAGAACCAAAGTTTGGCGGATATTGCGCGATAATTCACTCAACCCGTTCCATTTTCAAAAAGTTCAAGCTTTAGAACTAGCTGATTTCCCCAATCGTCTTGAATTTTGCAGTTGCAGCTAAATCGAAGTGCAGCAGATGCTAACTTTATTTTTATTTTTAAAACAAAGTGCGCTGGACGGATGAACGCTGTTTTACTCGTGCTGACATTTTAAACAGATAAAAAATATATTACTTTCTCAAAAACAATAAGTACCTACCTAGGTTACACCAGTTTATATTTACACTAAAGTTTACATTTATTATGCAACTGCATATTGAATAATAAATTGAAATACTAAAACTGTGTATTATTTAACATAATAAATAGCTATAAAAATAATAACTTTTTACAGCCATTTAAACATTTAATTTGTTGATAACAATTAAACTCACCACTTTCAGGCTTTGCGACCAAGTTTTTTGGATTCAGGAGCTCAAAATACTACGAATAAGTTGTTTGCAGCCGTGGCACTCTGTTGGCCACGGCACCCTATCTGGCTTCTAGACTATGCACACGTACACGTGCAAATTAAAAGTGGGTCAAATAGAAAGGTTATTGACCTGATACAGGTTAGCCTGGGTCGGAAACACGTACCGCGTTTTTTTGTGTGTTTTCGTCCGATTGTTTTTTTATCTTCTATTACTTACAGTCAATATTTAAATACTACATACATTTCATCCTCTCTTTATAATGTATCTAGTGAGTGTTGGTTTTTTATGTCATTATTTCTGTAATGAAATTGAAATGGTTGTGAAATGACATTTAAATTACTTGAACTCTTGAAGTTTTGTAACTTTAATATTAAATTTTATTTAAAGTGAAACAGAGCTAATTTCTTTGCAGCCATAATAGTCATATTTGGTCAGATGAAAACCCGCACACTACTCGTCGGTTTAGCTTTCAGAGGAGGTTCGGTGTCAATGTATGGGCAGGAGTATGGCGACCGTTTAATTGGGCCGCATTTTCTACCTGAACATCTGAATGGGCCGCGTTACTTTCAATTTTTTTGTAGAATTGTTTGAAAAACTTCCCCTTCAGATGCTACGGGATATGTGGTATATGCACGACCGAGATCCGGCCCATTTTGCTCGCGATGTCCGTGGATTTTTAGTTTTTTAGACGCTCAATGTCGCAATCGGTGGATAGGGAGATGAGAGCCCATAATCCTACGGACTTTTGTATATGGAGTTATATGAAATCTGTCCGAGGTAGAGAACGTAGAGCAGTTGCGGAATCGTATCGAAGATGCCGCTGAAGAAATACGTAACAACCCTGGTTTATTCCATCGCATCCGCCGCTCATCTATCCAACGTGTACACTTGTGCATAGACGGTAACGGTAATGTATTTGAACATTTGCCCGAAGGCTTACAGCAAATTAAAAATTAACATTATGATGTTACTAAAAACTGATTTTTGGCAAGGCATGCTCAGACCTCCTCGAAATTCTTGCTGGGCAACAATAACAATTTAATGTGTTGATTGCATAATTATAAAAAATAATTTATAACATTTTAAATTATTATTGGCTGACGTGAGCAAACCGTTTATTTATTGTCTTTATATGTGCGAAAATATATAAATATGGCAACGTTGCATCTAGGGCGCGTTGTTCATATCGTAGCCGTGCGCAAATTCTGAATAAGCGACTGACGTCAGTCGGTCAGTAACAGCCTGAAGAGGGGGTTAAATAATGATTTGAAAATATTTTTTTCTGCTTAAATATGCAATTAATTTTTTTTTAATCAGGCCATCGTATTATACTCATTTTTCTCTATCTGCTCTTAAAATTATTGACATTATGACTGAATCACCCTGTATATACAGGGTCGTTCAGAGCTTATCCAAAAAAAAATTCGGACGTACAGGGGACTCTTACAAATACAATTTTGTAAAGAAAATGTCAAAAAGGGCAATTCGAAAATGATTTAAAAATACACTTCTATACGGCACTGGAAGCTGGTCCACTGTAACAATGCGACCGACATGGCGGCAAAGTGATAAAAACGGACAAAAACGTTCACAAGGAAAGAAATAAATAGAATTTTATAGCACCTATTTTATATCAGCAAATTAATTTGTGGTTTTAAATAATAAAATAATTTGACATACCTAATGTTACACTACTGTTCAAAATTTTATACACCGACATGTAAACACAAATGTTGTCTTGCTTCACCATAAATTAAAACGATATCCATCAACTCCGAGTTGCTATACACGCAAGCCATTTTTGATACTAACTACTAAAAAACTATTGTAAACACCGCCACAGTAAACACTACCGCAACCACGACGATTGTAGAATCGAATTTCAGTATTCGGAGTCGCTGAGGCCACGTGGCTCTCCACGCATATTGCGAATAACGCTAGAGACTACAATCGTCCAGCTATGTAATGGTTGAATGTACTTCAACTTTAATAATTTTTTTCTCGGAAACTATAAGGATTTTAGAAAAAATTATTTTACAATATTAACTCCAATTCTCACACTGCATCTGTTCCCAAATTTTTTTGGATAAGTTGTGAATCACCCTATATATATATATACAACTTAAATTTCCGATTACTGTTTCGGTCTTTTTAAAAAATAATTTTTAAAATTAAATTTTATTATAGAATGATAATTACAGTGTCAGATTCTAATGCAGACTGATTTAAATGGCTATTGCCGTCCACTTGTCCAAAATTGATGACACGGCATTCCTAGGCTGTCCAGCTCATGTTA
>NW_019421143.1:0-5374 GCF_000390285.2 Anoplophora glabripennis
TTAGTCCAGTAAAGGAAACATTTTGAAATTTATTAATTGCTAACTCCGGACCTATTGGTCGTAAACTTTTTTTTTTCAATTTGTAGGTTTTTTTTACGAGCTTTCGAATGGTGTATATAACTTCATTCAAAAGTTAAAAACCGCGGAGTTATTTTATTTGTTTATTAGGGAAAAAAGTGTCTTTTATTTGTTAACAATTATATACAACTAAATTTGAAAAAAATAATAATTTTTTTAACTAAAGGATACTTGTTGTTCCTTCGAAGAAAATGAGCCCAAAAAGAATATTTTAGTCATAACCCTGCCCCCGGAATAGGCATTTGAAAATGGGCCTTTTTTGCAAAAATGGGATAAATAAATGGAATTTTGCAAAAACTATTTGATCGATCGAGCCCATCTTTTGCACATCTCTTAAGGATATAAAAACTCACATTTTGGGAAAGTTTGGTAAGATTTTATTAATTATTTAAAAAGTTATTAACAATTAAAGAAAAAGCAGTTTTCCGTTTAATTTTGCAATAAATTTTTTATTTATAAAGCAATTTTATCTTATAAGTCTCATTTTCAAGATGAGTTTCTCTAGATCAAATCGTCCGTTGAACTTTTTGCTAAGATTAATAGTTTTTTTACAATAACGCGTGTACAACGAAAAATGACGAATTTTTGACATATTTGTTGATACAAAACAATAACGCTATACTTTTTTCATCAGGTGGATTGATATTATGTATTTAGTTCACCCAAATGTCACTGTCCGAGATTATTGACACTGATATTCATAAACTAAACACAGTGCTTTAAGGGGTTAGGCCACCTTAGAGCGAGACATATTTGCATATTTCGGGACTTTTATTAAATGAAATAAAGGAATAAATTGAATTTATTATACTACTAATGAATTACAAAAGAAAATTTTTTCATAGTAATTAATAAAAAAATAGCGACTTAACCGCATTTCTTCGTCAACGCCTTTTTTTTCAAGAGGTCCACGGCTAAAAATGTAACTTGTGCAATTTTTGACCTGGAACAAAAAAAAATGCTTCCGATTGTATACAGAGGGTATATCTTTGAGAGGGGATCATACAGAGGTTACCTTTCCTACCTTTGATCTATAAAAACACGTATCAATAGTTTATTTTTTCAAATTTCATTTTCTTTTTATGTAAAATACTTACAAATATTAATTAGAATGTTCCAACCATGGAGACAATCAAATGAACGTAGAGGTAAGTGTCATTTAATCGACAACAAATCATATTACACGATGCACAGGAAAATTAATTTGATATATCGGATTCAAAAAAAAAAATAAATTCTGCACCGCATTTAATTTTGAAAAATCGGGCAAAATAGACACTGGTTAAATTTTTGAAAAGACGTGTTGCATAACTTATGTTAACATTTTTAATTTAAAACTATTTGGGGTATCAATTAATAAGAAGTTTTTTTACATTTTATTAAAGAATAAATTAAGTAATGGATTTCTGTTGTGATTATATGGCAGCTTAATTATACAGGGTGTCCCAAATTATAGGCATATAGGCCATTAAGATACTAAGTCAAAAACAGAAGAAACTGAAATAATTAACTATACAGGGTGATTCACAACTTATCCATCAAAATTTGGGAATAGATGCAGCATGAAAAATTGAGTAAATACCGTAAAAAAATTTTTTGTAAAATCCTCATATCTTCCGAGAAAAAATTATTGAAGTTGTAGTACTTTTCACCATTACATGGCTGGACAACTGTAGTCTAGAGTCATTTGCGTTGTGCGCTTTACGCAATGGGCGTAGAGTCACGTGGCCCCAGCGACTTCGAATACTCAAATCCGATTTTACAATTAGTATTAACGTCATTGCGATAGTGTTTACCATAGTTTTTTAGTAGTTAGTGTCAAAAATGGCTTACATGTATAGCAACTTGGAGTTGATGGGAATTGTTTTNACACGTGCGAAAGCGAATTAGTAAAGCACAGATAATCATTTTTTAAAGCAGCAGATATTTCAGGGTACTGCATAGCCGACTAAGTAGAAAAGAAAGGTTAGTTTATTGATTTTGAAAATTACCAAATATTTTTTTTATTTACATACTTTTTTATTTTTTTAATCTTAGAGAAAAATAATATAATTCTCTTATATTCTTAATTATATTGCTATAGTCAAAAACACTTAAAAAACATTTTTATATATAAATTCTGTTCGACAGTGTCCTACAATACAATTTCTCTTGTATACATTCAATGGACTGTCCTAATTTGTACAACAAATAGTGTCACATTTTATACAAAATCTGTTGTATTTCTACAAAATGTACGCAATACGATTTGCTGCATTTTCAAAACTCGCAATACAATATTAATTATATGAATATATTTGTACCTTTTCAAAGAATCTAGGTATAACCTCTGTATGAGGTATGTAGCTTTTTTAATTGTTTAAAAAAAATGTAGGTACATACATTTGTTCATATTCGCTGTCGTACTATTAACATGAACTAAACGTAATTAAAGTTTTTTATGTAATCATTGTCCATTTTTTAATTATTTTAAATAAAACTGCATTTAAATTGGATAATTGTTATACAGGGTCGGAAAGTCCCCATGGTTCCTCGGCCGTTACGTGAGAGCGATAAAAAAAGTCATAGAAATCCTTGCGATAGAGAAAGATAGCAATAATGAAAGCGTCTAATAGTCACCGCCCATTTCGCCCTTCCACAAATAAGAAGTGGATCTTATTTGTGGAAGGGCAAAAAGGGCGGTGACTATTAGACGCTTTCATTATAGCCATCTTACTCTATCGCACGGATTTCTATGACCTTCTTTATCGCTCTCACGTAACGGCCGATGAACCATGGGAACTTTCCGACCCTGTACATATTCCCTTTTGACCTTGCGGGAACGGAATTTATAATACCATAATTTGTAAAAATGTACCGTTATAACTTGCGACAAAAATATTAATTGTGAAAATTGCACAGTTGTCCATTTACGGCAATTTATTTATGCATAGAAATAAAAAGTTGCATACAAATACATATTTTGCTTCTGCGAGAATATACAAATTTAAAGATACTATAAAAAAATAAGTTTTCAATAAAACTGAACATACAAAGCGACACATAATTGAATGATGCTCTTATTGAATAATATTATCACCGAATAAATGTTATTTGAACCCTGAAATCCGCAAAACGAAACGAGAAATCATTTGATGTAGAAGGTTACCGATATATAGGTATTGGATATAACTCCACTACTTTGACACTGCGCATCTTACTCTCAGGGCTCAAATGGATTTGGTTTAACTACAATCTTGTAAAATAGATACAAAAACGTTACTATATACAGTACGCGACTAAGTATGGAATAAATTCAGTAAAAACGAAACAATTTAAAAATCCTCGAACAGGTCGATTTTTAATTTAAAAAATACATATTTTAGCATTGAAGGCGATTTTCAACCGCCATTTGTTTTCGAGTAATGACGTCATCGACATTTTTTTTAAATAGCAACCCCCTATTTTTTTTCTTAATTCTGAAAGATCGTTTCATTGTCGATCCGACAGTATTAAAATGTTGCCAATTGCCATCTTACATAGAAAAGTTTTCGTGTAAATGATGATTGAATGTTAGAAAAAGTAAATTTTATTCATTAAAAAAATAACAATTCCTATGTCAAACAAATACAATTCATTAAGTTTTCTACCTAAATTAAGTGTTTGAATTGCCACCTACCGACTTCTTGACAATACGCAAGTCTGTGTAGAAATTCTTCTTGCACATTATGAATTATTTCTGGGGTGTATTTTGTCTATAATACAATTTTGGAGTTCTTCTAAATTATGTGGTCTATTAACGTACACTTTGGACTTTAAGTAGCCCCATAAGAAATAGTCCAGGGGTGTAAGATATGGGGATCTCGCGGGCCATTCTATCGGTCCTCGTCTGCTGATCCCGCTCCTAGGAAAACAATTGTCCAGAAAATCTCGAAAAGGCGCCCTAGTGCGGAGGTGCACCGTCTTGCTGAAACCATATGGTGTCATCAGGAATATCAGGGTCATTATCGTTAGGAAAAATTACTGCAAGCGCTGGAACAAGGTCATTTTGTAAGAACTCTAAATATCTTTCTCCTGTAAGGGTTCTTTCAAAGAAGAAAGGCCCTACTATTTCGTTGTCAACTATTCCAGCCCACACATTTAATTTCTGTGGGTGTTGGGTATGTGTCTCTGACATCCAATGAGGATTTTCCCTACTCCAATACCTGCAAGTTTGACGGTTCACTGTACCATTGAGACAAAACGTGGCCTCGTCTGAAAAAAGTACTTGCCGGTGTAAATCTCTACTTACTTGACATAAATCCATCATAATTTCACAAAAGTGTAAGCAGATATTTTTCCTTCCTCAGGATACGTAGCACTGTGGTCTAACTGTGTCTAATTTCATTGTTTAATGCAACCAATCGTGAAGTATTATGAGGATTTTCTACAATACTTATTAAAATGTTCTGTTTGTGTTCTACACTAACGCTTGGACGTCCAGGTTTTGGAATATCTACAACATTGCCAGTTCCTCTAAATTTAGATTCTATCTTACTGACTGTTGATTGGCTGATACGGCGATCTGTATGTTTTTCATTAAATAAATCGCAAACTTCCTGGTGCGTTCTAGTCTTATCCCCGCATCCGACAAGAATTAAAATTTCAATTCTTTGTGTGACAGTTAAATGTGCCATAATAATACTTTAAATTCAACAATAATTTTTATATCGCTTACAATACCTAGAAAGTCGTTATGATAGTGACACTTTGTAAAGATTGATCCATAAAAAACTTCAGGCATTTCGAAAAACTAAATTTGATGCTTTATTTTAATTGATTTGGGTTTTCTAACATTCAATCGTCATTTACTCGAAAACTTTCCTATGTAAGATGGCAACATTTTAATACTGTCGGATCGACAATGAAACGATCTTTCAGAGTTGCTATTTACAAAAAATGTCGATGACGTCATTTTTCAAAAACAAATGACGGTTGAAAATCGCCTTTTATGCCAAATTATGTATTTTTTAAATTAAAAATCGACCTGTTCGAGGAGTTTTCCCAAAAAAAATTTGTTTCGATTTTACTGAATTTATTCCATACTTTAGGCGCGTACTGTATATGTAAAGGGATTCTCTTCAGTGCATCTAAATAATCCCTCAGGTCGAAAGCCTCTGTATCTGTTCTAACGAAAATGAGAAACACGGGAAATAATATCCGCCAAAAGAACCCCACGTCTTGGTACATCAGACTTGTCATAAGAGAAAAATAAATACCCCATTCATTAGAACACTTTATCCCCGGCCCATTGTTATGAAGTATAAACATATCCGAC
>NW_019421144.1:0-2737 GCF_000390285.2 Anoplophora glabripennis
ATTCCAAAATAAGAAACGGCACACCAAACGTTAACTTTTTTTTAATACTGTCGTCTACAATTAATCCGAAAATTAGGATTTTCCGAAGCCCAGTGTCTACAATTTTGAACGCTAAGTATTCCATTCGTGGAAAAAGTCGCCTCATCCGAAAAAATAATATAGTGGGAAAAATTTCTGTTTTCGAGATGGTGCTTACCCACCCATAAACAAAATTCCAACCTTTTAGAATCATCCCCTTCTTCTAGTGTATGGACAAACTTTGGTTTATAAGGATGTATTTTATTTATTTTTTTTAACAATCTTTGTAAACGAGACTTACTAACGTTTCCAATTTCTGATGCTCTTTTTCTTAAAGATGTGTTTGGGGCATTTCTTATTGATTGCATCACTAATTCTACAACATTTTCTTCTTCATTAACCGCTGTTACCCTTTTCTTTTTTGATACAGAACCAATGTTTTTAAATTTTTGTACAATCCGTTTGATAGTCTTATCTGTGACTGATTATGTCAGGCCATTTCTCATTAAATCGTCTTTGAACTGCCGCGAATGATATTTCTTCACCCAAACCATAGCACTGAACAATAAATGTATTTTTTTCAAGAGTGAGCATTGTAATCTCAAATAAAATATTACCTAATTAATCATGAAGTGATTTTAGCAGAATATAGTAAACATTATTTGTTGTTATAGCCACAACATCCGTCATTTTAAACTCCTCTATATTATAGCACGCACAATCAGGTACCCGCCTTGTTTAAAAAAAATTCAACAGAAATTAGTGAAACCCAAAATTTTTAATCCCCTGTGGATCCTAAATGACATCCCTGATACTTTTCGATATTGTCAAAAATAACGGTACTTTACTCTTGGCGACTAACAATTTTTTCTAAATACTGAACACCTTGTATAAAAAATTGCATATATTTTAACAGTTTTGACCGTTTTGGAACAAGCAGGAATTTTTACAAAGAGTGACTTTTTGTCGTAAACCCACAAATAAAAACCTTTTCCCTCATCCGGACATTACAGCGGGACACGCTGTATATTTTTAGGCATATTAAAGAAAAAATGTATGCTAAATATACTTGTGGTTAATATTAATTTTATCTTCTACGGAAAATGAGTCCAACAAATTTGATAATAATAATAATAATAATAATAATAATAATAATAATAATATTTATTAACTGTTTTGTATTTAATGGTAATAATTTAAATTATTCAAATAAAAACTACAAGTTGATTCTTGAAGTGTATATCTTACTATAGAATGTAGTCAAGATGTTCAGACAAATTTTATAATTTAGCTGATGATATTTACAATTAGACAACTGTTAACTTCTGACATGCTGTATGTAATGAAATAAAATAGGATAGTGAGTCTCGTGTACATAAAAATTGCAAAGATATCATTTCTTATCTATACTTTTTACCTTTAGATAAAACATATCAGTCATCCAAATTAAAATGTAGTTAGAATGTAAGTTATAAGTTTTTAAATAAAACTAGCCCAACGTAATATGGAAAGTGATTTTTCTTATATGGACTTTGATTTGTTTGACGTAGCAAAAAGTGAGTGTTTTTCTATACTTAACCTCGCGTTAGACAATCTGGAACTCTACAATTTTAATGTCGATACTCAGGATGCTAAAAATGGCAATACACTATTGCACTATGCTGCTGTAGCAGGTAAACAAAACCTTAGGTTAGTTACTGTACTTCTCAAATTGTGAAATTTATTTTAACTGCATTGAACTTTTTTTTTGCTTAATATAGGTTTGGCCTATTGTAGATGTTATGACTTCTACATTTATGTACACAAAAAATAGTCTTCTGGGGCTGTTAGAACTTAAAAAATAAGGGCTTTATTTTTGGGGTAAATTGCGTTAAAGATAATTTTTTAAATCAAGTTTTTTAAAATATTCTAGATTTGAAAAATACACATATATTTTAAGAATCAGCAAGAAAATTATAAAATATTTTAAAATGTCTCAGGAGAAATTTTATAAACTCCACCTCCACCAACTATTTCTTATTATTACTTGCAATTATTTGTCAGAATATTAAATATTTTTATATAAGTCGCTTACGCAGTGTCACCAGTGTAAACAATTTTCCAATATTTAATCATTTTCATCTAGGTGTCGAGAAACAAGTGGATCATATTCCAACAGTAATTTTCTTGGACGAAATTAAACCGATTTAGAGCGTTACTTTAATAAAATTTTGTTTTTTAAAATGCCAGGGATACTTGTATCTACTAATTTTGTTTTAATACTTTTATCACCTTTTAAAGATATTTCTAGGAAATTTCTGAGGTGGCCGTAGATGCATACCTAAACTTGTTTTTGTACCTACGTAAAACGCCAAGATTACTGATAATACCTAAAACAGTCATTGTTTTTTCCTTACCATTTATTTTGCTGGTAGAAATTTTAGAAAAACCTGTGTTTTAAAACAACGCTTTATCTGAGAGAAGATAACGAGCGTTCAAATAAAAACGTGGTCGAAGTTGGCTCTGACACATTGGACGTAGGGAGCGACCAACTTAACCTCATTTCTCAACGAGCTGTATAGCAGCTGTCAGTTTCAATAACGTTAATGACTATATAACTTTATTCCATATTCCATCAATCTTGCGTCCATTTCTAAAGTAGGACTCTATGATAAACACTTTTTGTTCTTGTTATAACAATAAATTAAAGCAGCTGCTGAACGAAAATATTCAAATTGAT
>NW_019421144.1:4590-5439 GCF_000390285.2 Anoplophora glabripennis
CTTTGCAGGGGTGACAGGAGGTAAGGAGTAAATTTATTCCTAACATTTATTATGTAAAACTCAACAGTTTTTGGGATATTTCAATATTTTTTTTCTCAAAAACAGTAGATTTTATTGTCTTAAAAGTTAATTTTCAAAATATCTATTTTACATTTTTTTACTTTTATACCGGACTACTTGATCATGGGAAAATTAGAAAATTTAAACAAATCAGTTGTGAAAATTTATTGAACAAATATTATCACAAATTTTTCAACGTAGCGTGAGTATTGTTTAAAAAAACTCGCTTATTTCAACAGCTACAAAGGTACAAATGTCCAACAAACCTTTGACACTATAAAAAAAATGTAGTAAAAATGATGCAATTATGTATTTATTTTCAGATAAACAGTATAAAAACGTTTAATATCGAATTATCATTTAGAAGAGTTGCTTATATTTGCCGAGATGTTAATTATGGTCGACTATTTCGAACTGTTCATGCTAATGGAACTTCTTTTTTTTTAATTTGTCTTTATATTCATATTGGACGAGGAATATGTTATAGGTTTTATAACTTAATTGAAACATGAATAATTTGAGTAACTATTGTTTAAAAGAATATATACTTTATTGTTAGTTCTCATATTTATGTTTACTTTATTATAAATTTATTAAACTAATTCAAATTCAGAAATAAAAAAAAAATCCCATCAAATGAACTTAAACAATGTTCGATACCAAAAATCTAGGCATGCAAAAGATATCTAACCCAACTGACAAAGAAAAAGTAAAAAACGTATTGTAAAAACGTTATACCTAAACATGTCTTAAAATGTCCCATTTCTGATGCGGGTTTTTACTAAAATG
>NW_019421145.1:0-300 GCF_000390285.2 Anoplophora glabripennis
TAAAGGCTTAGTTAATTGGACTACTAGACGAAATAGCGAATCCGCGTATGAGAGAGGCGCGCGCGCGGCTCATAGCGCTTTATTAACAATTAAAAAACAAGGCTTTAGAATAATGTGAGTCCCAAAAATTCTTCAGCATCTTGTAGGGGGATGTTTAAACTTTAATTTAGGTACCTGGCAACATCAAAATTAACAATTTTTAACCCGGAAATCGGCCGTTGAAAATCGTCATTTTCGCATTTTTAGCAACTTAAATTGTTTATAACTTTAAAACTATCAATTTTAGAGGCATAGTGCATA
>NW_019421145.1:4406-5379 GCF_000390285.2 Anoplophora glabripennis
CTTACATTGATCGCAGACGGTGTGTTTTTAAGTATTTACAGTAGTGGTCGTAGGTAAAGTATAGTACGTAATACGTGGTGTAATGCAATTACGCACTCATAGAATTACGCACTCGCCGCTACGCGGCGTCGTGCGTAATTTTTCCATTCGTGCGTAAAAAGCTTTTTACAACACTTATTACGTAATATACTATTATGTGTATGTAACACTAGCCTTTATTAATAAATATAAAATACAATATACAGCGGCAGGAGCGCGCCTTGTTGAGTGACTGCAAAAAAACCTGTGATTTTCAGTTTTTTACAAGTAATTTGCGACCAAAAATATATTTGTATGTATTTTTTTTAATTCTCTGCGGATTGTGAAAAAACGGGCGATTTTTGCGGTCACTCTTTTCCGTGTTACCTTCAGAATATTAAAATATACAGGGTGATTCACAACTTATCCAAAAAAAAATTGGGAATAAATGCAGCATGAGAAATGGAATCAATATCATAAAAAATTTTTTTGTAAATACCTTATAGTTTCCGTATTGAAGTTATAGTACATTCAACCACTACATAGTCTCTAGCGTCATTGGCCACATGACCTCAGCGACTCCGAATACTAATTCGGATTTTGCAATCGTCGTTACGATATTTACTTGTTATCTGTGGTGTTTACAATGGGTTTTTAGTAGTTAATGTCAAAAATGGGTAGTTAGTGTCAAAAATGGATTGCGTGTACTCGGAGTCGATGGATATCGTTTTAATTTATGGTGAAGCAGTTGTGTTATGGTGAAACAAGACAACATTTATATTAGTTCGTAGAAACTGAGTACAACGGACCCAAATGTGTTTACACATTAGTATGTCAAATGATTTTATTATTTAAAAACACAAATTAATTTTATTAATTAATAAAAGCAAAAACAGTTGAATTTGCCGATATAAAATAGATGCGATAAAATTCTATTTACATATTTCTTTCCTTG
>NW_019421146.1:0-1289 GCF_000390285.2 Anoplophora glabripennis
AATAAAAAATCACATTTCCTTTGTGAAATTGTTGACTTATTTTATTAAAAATAAAAAAATATATCTTTTTCTCTGAAAAGATAGTTTACATTTTTAAGAGTACATCGAAAATAAAATTATAAAATTCATTGATTCATCATAACAAGCAGAAAAGTAAATGAATTTCATAATTTCTTTTTTCAATATACATACTCTAAAAAATGTGAACTTTCTTTTTAGAGAAATAGAAAAATTTTTAAATTTTTATTAAAAAAGTTATAACAATTTTCATTTTTTAATCGTTAATTTTTATGATTATGATAACATCATATTTTTTTTCTATGCTATTCGATTGATTATAATTATAATATAATAATATAATTTTATTTCACAGTAATCCATAATTTTAATCTACAGTATTCTAAAAATAATTAGAAACATCAAACACAAAATGACATTTGTCAAATCTCTAGTTTGGGGTAAAATGGGACCATTGATTTGTACAGAAACATTATCTATCACTACCTTTAGTTTTTTTTCTTTTTATCTAGCTGTGAATTAATATTATTTTTCAATTCGGTCAATGAAAAAAAAAATCGGTACAATTTTAGGGGTGAGTCATCCCCAATGAACAGCTTGTAGTGCTTCAATTAACTTCAAATCATAGTCAAAGAAGACCAGTAATAAACCTAAAGTATCTACCAAATTTGGTTCTTCTGTGGTAAAGTTTTGCAGAATATTAATTTTTTCGAAATTTAGGGCCCTACTTTGGGGGCTAATAATTCCTTAGGGGTGCACCTTTATATATAGGTAAGGTTTGGTTAAATTACAATATTTTGGACACCCGTACATGCACCTGCCCTGTGTCGGTTCTTATGCGAGATACCCTGTATATAAAAAAAAACAATTAAATGTTGCATCTTGAAGATATAAACCATTGTTGTTGTTTTTTTATTAAATCGAATATCATGTATATGTATTTATCGATTTTTTGGTTTCCAAAATGTTTTCTGCTGTTAAATTTATTAAACAAATCTTACATTTCTTTGTTAAGATAAAATGTCATATAAATTATTAGATCGTTCTTTGTAGTTACACTATTTTGAGAATATCCCATAGGAATAACTACATGAAGATCAAATCAGGATTTACTGCGAATTATTAGAAATTATAGCCTCATAAAGAACTTAAAAAATAATGTCCTGTTTAGAATACGAAGAGATTATTATAAAACACTTTTTATGTATAGTATAGTATTTTTTTATTAAAATATTTAAAGACCTGTTTAGTACATTTAATAACGGAGATTC
>NW_019421146.1:1466-5356 GCF_000390285.2 Anoplophora glabripennis
ATGGTGTTAAAGTTTCAATAATTTTTCTGTTTTTTCTTTGTATCTCCCACAATTTTTGAGATATGTAGCTCAAATTTGGAACGTAGGCCAACTTAGATTATCTACATTATTGTCCTTTTAATTAGAAACTATTAAGTTGTGACGATCTACAGGGTGATACTTTTTCTGGAGTCGGGCCTCCATTCAGCCCCGTAAGTTTTCTTCAGGTACGCCACTGTTTTTTCTAGAACAAGGGTTTAATTCCCTGTTCAATTTAGAAACTTTTTTGACTCTAGCGATGTTTTCGTATCTGCTGCCGTTTTCGAGCAAAAAAACTAAAAAACGATTTGTAACTAAATTAAAAGCCGAATTGTAAAGTCCTCTTCTTAGTAGAGGATTTTGGTTCTTAATCTGTAGTCCGCGGGCTCCTGGGGGTCCGCCATCTCCCAATGGGTCCGCGAAGTTTTTAGGAACATTTAATCACTAATAAAAACTAATTAAAGACAATGCACTCTTATGTCAGAGTCTAACTTATTTTTATCTTTCCAAATTTCGTTTGATGTGCAATTTAGAATTAATATTTCAAACCGTTTTTTTGTACATAATACCGTTTGCCTTGTTGTAGTTGTTAATTTGTTATTTATTCAGTAACGACTTTCTAAATCATCGACCGATGATTTTTTAAATTTATTAATTAGCCCTGTTTATTCTTTGTTTTCCTGTATCAATAAGTAATTAGAGAGTACATAGTTATCTACATCTAAGTAGGCAGTAAGTAGTTTTTGAAAACCGAAGGTCAAAATTAATAAAACAAAATAATTATTATCCGTAAGTCAGAACCTTCTAGAGAATTTTGAAGTTCGAGTTACAAAAAGTCATTTTTTATTTTTTGCTGGAAAACAGCCGCAGATACGAAAATAGAAATCTAGAAAAGACCAGTGGCGTACTGGAAGAAAATTTGTGGGGAGGCGGGCTGAAAAGAGGCGCGACCACAGAAAAAGTATCACCCTGTGATTATTAGGCAGGGTTAAATGACGCAAGTAATCTAAGTTAGCCTACGTTCCAAATTTGAGCTACATATCTCAAAAATTGTGGGAGATACAAAGAAAAAACAGAAAAATTATTGAAACTTTACTATACTATAATACTATTTATTTATTTTTTCGCTCCTGTAGTTTTATTTTAGGATTTGGTTTAGGAGATACTGCAACTTTGGATAAATGATATTGACACTCGATGTCTCTTTACTGTACCAGTTATATAAGTTTTCTTCGGGTATAAGACAACTGATATTACATTCAAAATAAGGGAAAGAAAGCATATTTTTACCTCATATGTTTCCTGAATTTTGCGGGCCTGTTGAGCATAAAGAAAATCGGATACGGTACTACAAACGTAATCACACCCGGCAGAATGCCTATAGGAAACTATCAACAAATGCATTAATCACCATTGTTGAGTATCTTTACAAATTTGCTGGACAAAACAGGAAATGTACATTTTCTGATGTATCCATGTTCTCCGTGATGTTTCAATGCGAAAAATTAAAGGAAGTTGCGTTACGCTTCGTCACTTTCAGGATGGATCTACTTGTTCTATCTTAACTAAAACTGCGATTTGTTGTCCATAAAACTTCAGCCCTAAGTAACGAACTATGTTTTACAACAATATCCTTGGATGGTATTGATTCAGAAATGTTTCTAGGTATTTCTCTTAGTACAAAATATGTGGTTACAATTTGGGAATGGTGAAAAAGAATTGAACCGCAGAAAGCTAAAATTACAATTTTTCCGTATTATCGAATTCTCTTATTAAAAAAGCCCTAGTGTACTTGAGCGAATATAAAAAATAATAACTTTGATGTTGGTAAGGACAGTGTTTCTTATAATATCTTTATCTTTTTGAATAAAAGTGGCATAAGTTCGACCCTGGATGCAGTATTGTGTAGATATCTCTTCTCTTACAGACACTGTTCTAAGTGAAATGGTGAACTAGATTTCTCATTTTTGCCTTCTGCTGTCTACTGGTTCCTTGACCTGTCCTGGAAGCCTCTTACTGTAGTCTGTTCGAGTTCCTTAACACAATGATTATCACCTCGAAATTTGCATTAAGTGTAAATTTATGAAATATTCCTTCCAGAGAAGTCTCGATTTGTTTTTGCGGACATACGCGGTTTTACAAATCAGTTTTGTGGGCTGTCGACATTATCAAGTGATTTTGGGGGACAAATAACCCGGTAGTCGTTGTTTTCTACATGCTTGCTTGTAGTAGTATTAGGAATTTCTTGCCGATAACCGTATAAATTTTTTAACGAGTTCATTTGTAATTTCCAGTTATTATTATCTTAATTGCAGCGAAAGTGGACAGCCTAGGTATGTCGTTTTTGATTCGTTAAATTACTGCTACTATTATTTACGAGAGGTAATAATTTCATTATTCATTGGTACAAGCACTACTTTTTCATTTTGTGAATGTTTTATACTACTGCTTTCGAAAGTTTAATTTTTCAATTGAATAGTTATCCATTTGTTGCACCACACTGTACAAATAAATCAAAACATACGACAAAACAACTTAAAACCGTGATTGTTATCGTTGTTTTACGAGTTTCATGTTGCTAGATAATGATGTGTAAAGCCTTATATTGTAATCACTTGTACAGTTGCCTCCAAAAATACCCCACAAATGCGGACAAAGAGGAAGAACGATATTTGAAACTTATTCATCCGTGACCAACCGAAAAAAATTGCCTTGGGAATTAATGAACGGAAAGACTGTGAACTTGGTGGAAGTACGATATTTTAAAAAGCCAACAACTAAGCCATGAAGAAATAAACAAGCGGAAAGAAATTTAAAGTCCATGACTAAATAAACCTTACAAAACCGATCGATTTTTGTGTACACAGTACGATAGTCACGTAGAAAATTCACGAAAAATCACCAAATTTCATTTTCGGGACCCATTTTCAAATGAATGTTACGCTACTGCCCTAAACAAAAATAAACTAGATATTATAACAATAAATAGATGAGTTTGAACAATTTATCTCATTAATATTATTTACTTCCTTATATTCCGTTATTTTTGGAAATATATTTCATTGGAAATCCCAAGATTTGTTGTATAAAATGGCAACTCAGATCGTACAGGACTGATTAAAGTGAATGTATGTAATTGTACTCAATTTTATTATAGAAAAACGATACGCTTTCTAGCAGCTGTAAAAGCAATTTTGTCGAATCGGTGTGCAGTTAAAAATAGTTAGTAGCTGTAATTTTAATTTAATTTTATTAAACGGATTTAGATTTAAATTGTCTTAAAAATGTGTCAATATGGCTGTTTTAAAATCAGTGGCAGCTCTTGACTTCCATACCAGGAAGGGCGGAAAAATTTAGGTACAAAATAGTGCAAAAAAATCAAATATAATTGGGTAGTTTTATTAAGAAAAAAAGTGGCGAACAGCTATTATTTGTTTACGATCGGACTGAACAGAGCCAAAATTGCATGGTAGATATGCGCTACTCCCATTCATCTTCGAGCTCCGGGTTAACATGTCATTTCTCCGGGTTTTGTTTTTCGACATTTTCAGTTTTTTTTTTTTTAGACATCAATTATATATACAACGCCCTACCTCCCAAATCCATTTCCCCGGGTCCACAAAGTATATATATGAGTATGTTTCTTTTTTTTTAGAAATCGATTTTTTTGAAAACAATTTAACTCCTACAGACCTTTTTTTTAGGCATCAATTTTTCCGGGTCTGTCATGAAATAGATCTGGTAACCCTAATCATAAGTGGATGCCGATTTTTCGAACAAAATCATCTTCAGCGATGACGCTCATTTTCATCTTTTTTCACCTTTTTTTTATAAACTTTAAGAAACAGTAATCAGTGGCGTCGAGATTAGGA
>NW_019421147.1:0-1654 GCF_000390285.2 Anoplophora glabripennis
GTTTTGATTGTTGAGCAATTATTGCATGAGTCATTTTCTGGTAGTGTAATTTCCCGTTTTGGTGATCAGAATTGACCGCCCAGAATATGCGATTTAACGTCGTTGGCCTTTTTTCTTTGGGGTTTTTTAAATTCTAAGGTTTATGCCAAAAAGTTCACGACCATCCACGCCTTGAAGGAGAAAATTGAACGCTGTATCAACGAAATTCAGTCGCATTTCAAATTTTAATAAAAAAAAAACTGTTTTCTATCAAAATTGCGGGAATATTGGGACACTCTTTATAAGTACTGCAATAATATTTTTTGAAGAATAGTGATTTTGAGTAAAACTAAGACTTATAAGGTCTACAATGAACTCCCATACACCCTACGTACATGATTAACTCAAATATAGGGGAACGCGCCGATTTTCCCCCCTGTTCCCGTGAAAGATAACTTATGGACGTCAGGGAATAGGGCGTGACTAACGCTTTAAAGTCTATTTTGCATCATTAACCGCTCTTTGTATCACGATTTGCCCTAAGCGGTGTTTTTGTTGGCGCCGCGTGATTTTTATTGCACGCCACGCGTCAAGTCATTAATACTTTTCTCGTAAAAAAAAGAGGGCGATGTGACAGTCGATAGATAGTGCTTTGTTTTGACGCATACAGCGGGAAGTAGTGGGGAAATCTAGGTACAGTTAAACACTTAAGAATTGGTAATTTTTATAACAATATTTAATATATATTGCTGTTTCTAAGATAAAAGGTTTGTGAAAAAGAGAATAATAACCTCAATGTTACTTCAAATCTTTATGTTGTTTATTTTAAACTTAAAAAATAGTCGAAAATAGTCAGTTTATTATTGTTTTTTTCGTTTTTTATTTCTCATTTCAACAAAAATAACTTAATTTTGACTAAACTTAGTGAAAGTATATATTTCTGTGTCTTAAATAACCACAAATTGTTTTAGATAAAAATCAAAATCAAGAAGTTTCAGAGATATTCATTTTTTTCGGCACGAAATATTTTTTTTTCAAAGAAAAATTCTACTTAGAAAAATCATCGTACAGAGTTCTGCCGGTAATAATTTTTTTCGTGAAATAAAAAAATCTTTTTTTTGGTGAAATAAAAAAATCTGTAAAAACAGTTCAGACATGCTCTAAAATGCAAAAAAATAAAAAATGACTTGCAACAATGAATTTTTCAGTTATTGTTGATAATTTCTTTACGCACGATTACACCATTCAATTCTACGGAAAAAAATAAAAAAAAAAATGTGTCGTGGTTTGCCCGAAAACTTTATTTTTGTACAGTATTGCTATAAACATCTAAGTCGAATTACAAATGCACAAATGATAAATTATCTCTGGACGATTTGAGATTTCAGCAATACAAAGTATTAACAGCAGAGTCTACTGTTGACGCGAAATCCGAAAACCCGCAATTTTGCAAAATCGTTTTATTTTTTTTCTGGCTTTATTTGAAAACGAATTTTAAATAAATTGCATATTTACAATGCCACATTATTCGCTCTATCCAGTGGCGTCAACATTTTTGCAATCCGACGTTTCGTCTTCGAGAGGACATCATCAGATTAATTTTTTTAAATATATCGCTGCTATTTTTATGACAAAATCTAGTCATTTTTAATTCTGTATTAGATGATATTACTAT
>NW_019421147.1:2155-5409 GCF_000390285.2 Anoplophora glabripennis
TTTTTTTCTGATTTTTCGTTTTTTATTTCTCATTTCCGCAAAAATAATTTAATTTTGACGAAACTTGGTGAAAGTATACCTTTCTCTGTCTTAAATAACCTCAAATTTTTTTAGATAAAAACGTCAAGAAGTTTCTGAGATTTTCATTTTTTTCGGCCTGAAACACTTTTTTTCAAAGAAAAATTCTACTTAAAAAAATCATCGTACAGAGTTCTGCTGGTAATCTGGTAATTTTTTTCGTTTTGACATATACTTTTTGGTGAAATTAAAAAATTTGTAATCACAGTTCAAAAACATGCTCAAAAATGCAAAAAAGTAAAAAATGACTTGCAGCAATGAATTTTTCAGTAATTGTTCATAATTCGTTTAAATTAAAAAAAATTCAAAATCTGATTACGCAAAAAATACAAAAAAACTGTCTCATTGTTTGACCCAAAACTATTTTTGTACAGTATTGCTATAAACATAAGTCGAATAGTGAAAAAATAAAATAAACAATAATTTTTTCTCCGTAGGATCGATTAGTGTACTTATTTTTTTTTAAAGTTTGATGAATTCATAGATATACAGTGTGTCCAAGATAAGGATGGGATAGCATTAGGATCTAGGAAACGGTAAGAGATACGGGGTGGCTCAGATTAGAAAAAAATTTGTTTTTTTATACCTAACAATGCTGTTTAGAAAGTTTTAACATTTCGGGTAGTTCCGGAGATATCCGGAAAAACCCGAAATTTTGCATAATTGTTTAATTTTTCTGGCTTTATTTGAATACGAATTTTAAAATAAAGTACATATTGACAATGCCACTTTTTTCGCTCTATACAGTGGCGTCAACATTTTTGCAATCCGACGTTTCGTCTTCGAGGAGCCATCATCGGGTTAATTTTTTTAAATAAGTCGCTGCTATTTTTATGACAAAATCTAAAGTCATATTAATTCTGAATTAGAGGATATTACTATTGTATTTGCTTAAAAAGTTTTTAGCTTGTTTTAGCTATAATTTAAATTTTTCTTGAGTACGGCTCTGAATGCTTTCAAAGTATCTATTGGATGAAGTCATAACAGTATATAAGTCAATACCGCACAAAATATTCAACAATTTTTTAATGTTAGCAATATGTACTAACTAGAAATAATAAAATATTTCCTAAATTCGTAATATTTTTTATTAGGTACAACTTTTTAAATTATGGATTAAGAAAAAATTGTTGGACATTTTGTGCTGTATTGACTTTTATTCTATCCTCTCTCTCTCTCCTCCAATAGATACAGGTATTTTGAAAGCGTTCAGAGCCGTACTCAGGAACAATTTTTAATGATAGCTAAAAACCTTTTTAAGCGATTACAATAGTAATATCATCTAATACATAATTAAAAATGACTAGATTTTGTCATAAAAATAGCAGCGATATATTAAAAAAAATTAATCTGATGATGGCCCCTCGAAGACGAAACGTCGGATTGCAAAAATGTTGACGCCATTGGATAGAGCGAAAAAAGTGGCAATGTAAATATGCAATTTATTTAAAATTCGTTTTCAAATAAAACCAGAAAAAAAAAACGATTTTGCAAAATTTCGGGTTTTCGGATTTCGAGTCTACAGTAGACTTTGCAGTTAATACTTTGTATTGCTGAAATCTCAAATCATCCAGAGATAATTTATCTTTTGTGCATTTGTAATTAATTCGACTTGGATGTTTATAGCAATACTGTACAAAAATAAAGTTTTGGGTCAAACAATGACACAGCTTTTTTTTTATTTTTTTTTCCGTAAAATTGAATGGTATAATCAGTTTTTGAATGATTTTTAATTTAAACAAATTATCAACAATAACTGAAAAATTCATTGTTGCAAGTAATTTTTTATTTTTTTGCATTTTTGAGCACGTTTTTGAACTGTTATTACAGATTTTTTTATTTCACCAAATAGTATATGTCAAAACGAAAAAAATGATTCCGCAGAACCCTGTACAATGATTTTTTTAAGTACAATTTTTCTTTGAAAAAAAAGTGTTTCAGGCCGAAAAAAATGAATATCTCAGAAACTTCTTGATTTTTTTATCTAAAAAAATTTGAGGTTATTTAAGACAGAGAAAGGTATCTTTTCCCNTACATTATTTTACTGTTTAGAAAATTCAAAATTATATTTGAAGTTCTTATATAATAATATTTCTCGGTTTCGACAATTCAATACCTAAGTATGGTTTGTACCACGAAATTAAAATAATCTCAAATATTTCGAATTTTCACCACCAGGAACGGGGGTGACAACATTTTTAACATCAAGGCGATGTTTCGTGTTGTATTTGCTATGTCCTGTACAAATTATATTACATCATATTTCTATTATGTTTTTAAAATGACAACTTTTGTCAATAAAAAAATACTTTTTCAATATAGAATGGGATAAAAATTGAAAATATCTAGAGGAGTATGATTTATGAGTATGAATTTGGAAGTAAAAATGAAAAAAATTACTCTTTTCTATTGAAAAAGAAACAAATTTTGCAAATTTAAATTCAATGCCTGTAAAGAATGGTAATATGTACTCCATGGACTAATTTTCTGTATTTAGCGAATTTTGTGTTAATCATTGATTCCAGTATAAGTTTGGTTGACTAACAGTAGCGGTCAGGTGGTACTCGGGCATTTATGAAGGCAATATAAGCAGATAGCTAAACAGACCGATCAAAATAACCCATTTAGAGGGAAAAAAAAAGAATACTGTTACCTGGACTTTCATAAGTGGAAATGGTAAAGGGGCTTATAATAAACGAAAAAAAAAATAAATGCGTGAGCAGGGGCGGCGGAGGGTTGATTTGGGTATCATTATATACTGTAATGGTTGACAAAATTAATTAATAGAAAGGGGCCTAAAATGGACCCTTGAAGTGCCCAAACTTGAAAGAAACAAAATAGATTNTGTCACTTCGCATATTGTTGTCAATGCGCAAACCTTGTCATTTTTTGACATTTGTAGAAAAAATAAAAATTGGTGAAAGTATACCTTTCTCTGTCTTAAATAACCTCAATTTTTTTAGATAAAAAAATCAAGAAGTCTCCGAGATATTTATTTTTTTCGGCCTGAAACATTTTTTTTTCAAAGAAAAATTCTTAAAAAAATTATTGTACAGAGTTCTACCAGTAATCAGATTGTATGATTACAATAGTAATATCATCTAATACATAATTAAAAATGACTAGATTTTGTCATAAAAATAGCAGCGATATATTAAAAAAAATTAATCTGATGA
>NW_019421148.1:0-1537 GCF_000390285.2 Anoplophora glabripennis
ATTCATATTCAGAGTGTTGAAATATATACGTAAACAAATTTGTTCATAGAAAAAATGCAATAGCATAGGGTAAAATATACAGTATATTTAATGCATAAATAAAAGACTTTGTTTATAAGCAAAATATATGCAAATTAGAAAGTTGGCATTACGAATTCCTTGGCTCGCGAGACATCGGACTAAAAAAAGGAGGTCGAAATGTGTCCATTAGAAGCCGAGATAATGCAGTTTTTTTTGTACCTTCGCATTTTGAACCTCCGAACGAAAGCCCCCTCCCCCACTTTTCGTGTTTTGAGTCGTGCATGCGAGCGTCAGCTTTTCTGTTGATTTATCTATGTTGCCGATAACTTGTGGATATGAAAATTTTTTCCAGCTTAAAACTCGGAAAAACGAAGCCACTGGATGAAAGATTATTGCTAAATTGTTTACAAATTAACGGTAAATGCCGAAAAACTTTGACCGCTTATATCTGAAAAACCATTAACGGAATTTAACTTTTAAAAAAAAAGAAGTCTTTCCGAGTACTTTAAAATTATAATTTTTGAAAATAACTAAATTGTAAATTGATAATTGTAATCTAATTGTTTGAAAATAAAAAAAGTGAGTGTTAATTTTAAAAATTTACTGTGGCCGTCCTAATCAACCGATTTCAATTTTTCAAAAACCATTTGAAAGGCTGAGCGGTCTTTTCTATGTGAAAAAATCTTCAAATATCTAGATGCTTTATTTGAGGCTGTGCAACATTTTGAAAATTCGAAAATTTGTTTCAATAAATTATTTTGCGAAAACTATAGAACCGATTTTAATGAAATTTGGTGTGTTGTTTTATTATGCTCTAAAGTATTTTTTACCAAAATTAGAATGCCCTCGGAGCAACTAAAATTAAAAAAAAAATATCCAAAAAACTTGATTATTTTGCCATTTTTCCATCAATTATTGCTATTTTGCAACATCGGTAATAAATTTAGACATTTTTGACTTGCAGTATATTGTGCAAAATTCAATTCTAAAAATTTTTTTCCACTTCAATATTCTTGCAAAATGCATAAGTTCCAAGATATAAGTAAAAAACTCAGATAAAATAGGAATTTTTTTAAATTTTTTAAACATTTTTACAATTTTGAAAATGTTCCGGACCTCGCTCAGACCTAGGGATCTACACTTTTATTATGTGAGTTGTACTGAAGGTATTCCAGCAAAAATTAGCTTGCGCCCCCTCTTATAGTCCAATTAACTAAGCCTTTAAATCGAAATTTTGTCAACTTGGCTGAATTTTTGATATGAGTTAGTTTAAGGTATATTATAACAATAAGTGAGAGTAATTTTTTGTTCAACCCCCGGCCAAGGGTGGAAAAAGATTAAACAAAGGGCTTTTTCAAGATAACTCAAAAAGGGTAAGAGCTAGAAAAAAAAGTTTTTCATGAATGTTGTAAAGCATACAATTCTACATAAAAATGGCCTCTTAACTTTTTCTTGTACTATTACAATTAACAGAGTTAGGGAGGCTAGAAGTTAAGGGAAGATTTCAGAAATTTAA
>NW_019421148.1:4125-5417 GCF_000390285.2 Anoplophora glabripennis
AAAAAAAATAAAAAATTTAAACAATTATTATGTAAAAATTATCTAACCGAATTGGATGAAATTTGGTGTGATGATTCTATGCACTAAGAAGTTTAATTGGGAAAAGTATGAAGATCCTAGGTATTATTCAAGTGTCTGAAAAAAATTGACAAATAAACTAGCATTTTTTGCAATTTTTTAAATGATTTTTCCGATTTTTGCAACAACAATAATTATTTTTTAGAATTGCAACTATCTTGTTCAAAATTTAATTACAAAACTTTTTTTCCTCTTCCATTTTTGTCTAAAACGAATAGTTGCTAAGTGGTCGACGAGAAATCCAAGAAAAAAAATTGTTTTTCCTATTATTTATACTTTTTTGGAATAACAATTAAGCTCACGTTTTTTTTTATTTGCATAGAAAAATTATCATTTCTGATGTTATTTAGAAGCCGTTAAAGCAAAAATCTCTGATCATTTACCCAACTATAAGTTCCAATTGCACTATTACATTAACGAAAAAAATAGAAGTGATCAAATTTGTTTCAAATAATAATCAAACTATCGAAAATACATTTTATAAGACTATATTGACGATTGAAAAAAGNTAATTATGCACTCTACGTATTGAAAAGTTAGTATTTATGTTGTCGAACAATATTACATCGAATATGCTTTATTTCTTAATAGTTCAGGCGGTATCTGTTTTAAAAACGGTATACTTGGGTAAAACGCATATGATCGGAGATTTTTGCTTTAACGGCTTCTAAGTAACATCAGAAATGATAATTTTTCTATGCAAATAAAAAAAAACGAGGGCTTAATTGTTATTGCAAAAAAGCATAGAAAATAGCAAAAAAATTCATTTTTTTTCTTGGATTTCTCTTCAACAACTTAGCACTTATTTATTCATTTTAGACAAAAATGGAAGAGGAAAAAAAGGTTTGTAATTAAATATTGAATAAGATAGAGTTAATTGCAATTCGAAAAAATAATTATTGTTATTGGAAAAATCGTTTAAAAAATTGTAAAAAATGCTAGTTTATTTGTCAATTTTTTTCAGACTCTTGAATAATACCTAGGATCTTCATACTTTTCCCAATTAAACGTCTTAGTGCATAGACTTATCACACTAAATTTCATCCAATTCGGTTCGATAATTTTTACATAATAATTGTTTAATTTTTAAAAGACGAGTATTTAAAAAAAAAACTGTTGATCCGCCCATTATTTTCGGAGTTATAGCCAGTTAAAGTTAACCCTTATTTACAGCAAAACTATAAGGGTATAAGGGCTGTTTTTTGAACTAATAG
>NW_019421149.1:0-536 GCF_000390285.2 Anoplophora glabripennis
GTGAAAAATTCAAATAACCAAGTTTTTGGTTTTTTATTTTTCTTTTACATAAAAAAAATTTCACGAAATTTGGTGAAAACTTACCTATTTATGTCTCAAACACGCTGTAATTTTTTTGATTTGAAATATTTATTTTTCACCTTATTTTAACTTAATATCGAAAAAGCACCCTAATTTTCAATCAAAAATTCTCACGTCAAAATATCTGCTTTTTTAAAAACGTCGGTGGGCTTTTTCTCCGTTGAAATCTCTACTTTTTGATGGTGTAAAAAAATATACATTATTATGGTAAGTTTTCTCAGGAAATGCAAAGAAACGAAAGAAGATTCTACAACTTTCTCAAAATATTGTAGATGTCTTATTAAATATTAACTTTATTAACTTATTTGGTTGTTAATTATAATAGTATATTTCGACTTGTAATTTTTTTGTTTATCAATGTAACATGGAATCTTACGTTTTTCGAGTAATTAAAGTGTAAATTTTAATAAATAGCTCAAAATTGTACATAATGATTAGAAAAAAAATTTCGGATT
>NW_019421149.1:2176-5379 GCF_000390285.2 Anoplophora glabripennis
TATTGTGCATATTGAGAGTTGGATTTCCATCATTGTTCAAATCCCACACCAGAAAATCATTGTGCAACAGCAGAAAGCATTGTAATCCTTACAATAGGAAGGTACTGATTTATCGTCCTCGATATCTACTTTCAATTTTTAAAGTAAAAAGTAGTTCGCTGATAGCACGTACCCAACGTCAAAGTAAAATATATCTTACTTCCTGATTCCTTCTTTCGTACTGAAACGTTATACTTTCAGCTTAATGTCAACAATTTGTTTTATCTCTTACGGCAATTTATACTCGCATTTAGTCACATGAAATTAAACTGGAGCAAGAAAGGTATAAAATGAAACTGTTTCTAAGTACGTCTAATATTTGTAGACAGTATTTAAATTATACAAAGTGTTTATAAAGTTGGAAAATACTTTTTATAAATAACCGTGTTCCATTAACTCCATGGGGCAAAAAAATCGGTAGTTTGTTATTTTGTCAGTAGGAAAATGAATGTTTTCAGTAAATTGCAAACCAAAATTTATATAGTCTATAAATTAAAAGACAATGCATATATGGGAGTTTAATATAGATAGATCGGTGATAAAATTCGTATTTAAAGTATACTATAGAGTGTTATACTAAAAGGGTTCCATTAAATAAAATGTCTACAATTTAAACAATACGTAGGGAATATAACCATCATAGCGTTCCTTGCGGTGCCATATTTTTAACAAATCTTCAGTACCAATTCACCTTTTCATCATAACATCAGCAAGCTTATAATTCCCGGTGGAATCCGGTAATTTTGATGTGGACTTAATGCTAAGTAAATTGCTTATGCATTATCCAGCACCTCCAGCGTTCCTGTTTTTGTGTAAGAATTTCCGCTTCTATATGAAACTAAAATTTGTTGAAATCCTCAAAAAAAATTACTTCCTCCGAACGTTTAAGGAAAGTAAATTCAATTAGTAAAAGTAATAAGCATACCTCCTGCGGTTAATTGTATATTGGACCATTGTTATGTAAATGAATTCATTAGGGCCGGAACAATTTGCTTTAGCCCGAGCAAACATATCTTTATGTGTGCGAGCGTGCCTGGCAAATGTCCCAAATAGGTATATTAAATAAATTTACATTTCTCTAAATTCTAATATTTGTTTGTAACTCGACGCCGCGCGATGAATTCAACGTCAATGAATTCATCGACGCTATTAATTAAAATGGAATATTACTATTTAAGACTTGTTGCGAAAATTGGCCCCTCCTTTTCTCCGTTATTGTTAGATATACGTAAAAAATTAAGAATATATTTTTTTAAATATTGTCTCGTATGCCGCAAAGACAATTGAATTTATTTCCGATATATAGACCTAACTTACATATTTGTAAATAATATATACATAAATCTTTAAACAAATTAAAAAAGAGTCAGAAAAACAGAAATGTATTGGTGGGAATCATAGAAAGGCGATTTTTAGGTCTTTACTTTTTTAAATAAAACCTCACTTCTGCTAGATTTAGATTTCTACGTTTTGAGTTGGTGCCGGTTGTAGCAGTTCTTTTTCCCAACGCTGCAGACGGCGATATATCCCATGAAAATATTTGGTTTCAACAAGATGGAACTCCACCTCACTTTGGCTTAGAGCTTCAGCAATATCTTGATGATACATTTCCTGAAAGATGGATGAGGCGGAGAGGATCTCTTGAGTGGCCTCCACGTTCCCCCGACTTGACTCCTCCGGACTTTTTTCCATGAGGTTATTTAAAATCTAGGGTATACTTCTATCGACCAAACAATTTAGCAGACTTACAACTGAGAATTCGTGCTGAAAAGGAAATAATCAGCTCAGAAATTATTAAGCGTATTGTGCAAAATGTTTACACTCGCGTGGGCCAGTGACAATTTAAAAATTTACGTTAAATTTCGTTAATTATTTGCATTTGTTTCGTTCCCAAATACAATTTGTTATGAAAACTGACATTAAATAATCATTTTTTGAAATAAATGTCGTTTTCTCGCAATATCTCGCTTTTTATTTGAGATAAACCCATTCGTAAGAGAAAGCTTTATCCGAATTCGCTTTCACTGGAAATTGAACGATGATAGAAATAATTAAATCGATCGCTAAAGGTTAACTAAGGATATTTAATTCCGTCAGATATTAAGAATCAGTACCCAATCCATCAGCAACAGTATTTTCATCAAATGAGTAGTATCTCGCTTAAATTCAACTTATCTACCCCTCCAGTCTCCCATTTTTCTTCCACCGTGATGAATTGTTTTTGGATAATAAATGAAATGATAAAATGGAAGTCGACCCGTTCAATGGCCAAACCAGTTTTTCATAGCCGACGTTTTTTTTAAATGTATATCCGCTTTCTGAGAATCGGAAACAGACATTAAAATATCCGAGTGACGTTAAAATAAGACTATTTACAGAATTCGTGCAAAATGATGGGGATATACGGGATATTTAAAGACAGTGTATCTAAATAAAATAAGAGACAAATTTTCAATGAACGTTTATTTTTCAGCAGCTAATAATAAAATGCATGTTTAACGTAATTTTTTAAATCTACGTTAAATCTTTCCTAAAATACAATGTTGTTGAAATAACATTTATATAAGTTTAAAAAAATATAACTTAGCCAGGGGTGGGGATTCCGTCATTACTTTTTTCGATTTTTCCAAAACTGTGCTTAAAAATAGAAAAACAAAAAAATAAGTTAAAGTTAAAAAAATTATTTAAAAGAAACTATCAAAACACATTTTCAATATGGACACCTTCCACCTCCACACACTCCCTAAGTCTACGAATGTTATATGTTTGTACACGTAAAAGAATTTCTGGGGTAATAATTTAATAGGTCCATACATTTTTGAGGAACATCTGAATGGAGATCGATATTTGGGGTTTTCGCAAAATAATTTGCAGCCACTATTAGACGATGTTCCATTAGATTATTTATCCATTGTGTTTAATAATAAATGGATTGGGAGGGGATACCCAATTTCGTAGCCACCACGTTCTCCAGACTTTAACCCGATTCATGTGGGAATACCTGAAAAGTTTAGTGTACGCAACCTTGGTACAGACAAGGGATGAATTGCTACATAGAACTAATTTCCATTGTGATAATATTAGACATACCCCAGAAATGCTTTTATCAGGACAACACCCTGTATAATTCTTAAAATAACTGATTTATTAAACCTTACATTCTG
>NW_019421150.1:0-5368 GCF_000390285.2 Anoplophora glabripennis
TAAATACTCATATATTCGGAATTAATAAAACAATGAAATATTGTACCTATTAAAAAAATTTAAAAACAAAGCAAGTACTTTTTAAGGACACGATTGGTACAGTTTTACAATTTAATTTTGGCTTGGACTACGTCAATGTTATTTAGAGAACTAAATAAAGGAGGATGTTCTAGCTCAACTTCACTATTTTAGCCATAGCTCGAAAACGAAAAAAGATATCGACCTCTCTATATAGCTATCGTCTATCAAGCTTTGAAAAAAAACTATATCTTTACATTTAATTTTTTAGTAAACGGAGACAATTACAAAACTTTTATAATTAGCATCGTCTACAGTACCGCAGGAGAATAATATTTTTATTCCCATATCATATACAGCGTGTCCACTAGTGCGGGAAAGTCCAATATCTATGTTAAAATGAGGAATATATGGAGTTTTTTTTTACTGTGTTGCCACATTTCTCGGAATGTACAAATTAAAAATATATTCAACTATACAGGGTGCTCCACTTTTCCTGGCCAAACACCAACTTTGGTTTTTTAAATGATAAAAAAATGGGCTTAGTAGCTATTCGTATAACCTGTCAGTATCAGAAAATGTAAGCAGCCAATATTGACTAGAAAAACTTTTCAAGCAAGATATCTCAAAAACTGTGAATATTTGAATAGAACTATTCTACACAAAGTACCCTTTATTTGATGTAGAATCCGAAAAAAATAAAAAAATGTGTGTTTCCATTTAAAAAACCAAAATTGGTGTCGGGCCAGGAAAAGTGGAACACCCTGTATAGTTGAATATATTTTTAATTTGTACATTCCGAGAAATGTGTCAACACAGTAAAAAAGAAAAATTCATATATTCCTCATTTTAACATAGATATTGGACTTTCCCGCACTAGTGGGACACGCTGTATATTTTAATAATAGTTCTTTACAATGAGCCATCGTTTATTGAAAACGATTAAGGCATTTAGAAGTTATGAGAATTTAAAAATTTCAAGGTGGCGTCCTTCATACCGGCGCACTATGTATCATTTTTTTTTTACAAAAATCTAATATCTTGACTTAGAGAGTAGATAAAAATATGAGCCTGGTTGCAAATGGAAGCTGAATGGATGTAGAATATGGGAAAAATATGACTGAGACGATTTTTTTTCTATATGACCTTCGAATGACTAGGCAAAGTCTATGCAACCCAAAAATTTTATGGATTTTTCTAATTATATCGGTCCTAATTATCTTAAAATGTATCTATAAGTCACTGCTTACCATCTACAGTGTGTTTATTTGACATTTATTTGTAAAATAAAAAACAGAAACCTAGGTTGATAATTAATCTTTAATTTGTGAATAAGTTTCTTGCTTAACAGTGTCAAAAAGCTTGAAAATAATACCAACTTTGGAGAGACTTTCCTAGCGTTAGAAAAATGATAGAAAATTTTAGACGCCAGATTTGGAATTGCCGTGCCAAATTGTGCAAAATCGTGTGCATTGGAATAAATTTTAAGAGAATTATGACCGATATAATTAGAAAAATCCATAAAATTTTTGGGTTGCATAGACTTTGCCTAGTCATTCGAAGGTCATATAGAAAAAAAATCGTCTCAGTCATATTTTTTCCATATTCTACATNTATAATATTTTAAATCTTCCATCGCCGATTTTAAATCTTCCATCGCCGATTCTGATAAGCTATAAATCGTAGCTAGCCAAATATAAATACATGATACTTTATTATTCTAAATTGTGTTGCAACCTTACCAATATTTTTGAAATATTATCAAACGATTCAATACTTATAGCCAATGGATCCATAATATTCACGCTAATGGAGATATTTAGTGATATACGGTTCTGAGCATTGCTTGCGCATAACCTCCCCTGTAACCACATGTTCTGAGATTGTTGATATCTCATTTAGTTTTCGTGATATTGTTATTTGAGTGCAACGTGTTTAAGCGTTACTTAGTTTTTGAAATGTGCGATTTTCTGGAACAACAATGCCTTAAACTGGAGAAAACTTTCACGACAATTTTTCAATTTTTTAAACAAACTTATGGAGAAGATGCTTTGGGTCGTACGCAAATTTACTAATAGTTTTCACGATTTGAAAGTGGTCGTCAGTCAATTGAAGATGATTCTCGATCAGGAAGGATTTCAACTGATCACTACCACGCTCAGAAAATAAAAAATCTGGTGCTTGCAAATCGCCGATTGACTGTCATAGAAATTGCAGAAATAGCATCGCAATTAGGTCACGCCATGAAATTTTGAATGAAAAATTGAACATGTAAAAGTGTGTGAATAGGGAAGGGTAATACTTTGAAGGATCGATAATGTATAAAATGAATAATAAAGTTAAAAAAATAAAGTTCTGTTATTTTCTGATCAGACCTCGTATATGACAGTATTTCATTATTTAAAGACACCGACGGATCACAATGAAAAAAGACAATGAAAAAAGATGAACAGACTTTAACTTTCATAGATATTATTATAGGCAACTTTCTAAATTCATTGGGAAAAAGTTTAATAAATCAGAAATGACGTCGACTAATGAGTTTGATGAAAATACAATAACCCGATTAAAAAATGCTCCAAATAACTTCAGATAATCATTTCTTTTTAATATTTACTTAAACATTTTCCTTAGTATAAAATCAAGTTTTTTATGTGGTATTCCTTTAACAAATAATTTTAACCTTAATACGCCTGAAGTTAGAGCTTGAAAACTGACTAATGCGGAACAGGATATAACTGAACACACACTGAAATCACAGAACATACACAAAGCACAAAGTCTGAAATATTTCAAGTGCAGCATATAAAGCACCCGCCGCTCAGAAACTAGTTTGAAAATAGAGCGTAATTATCAGTTTCAAAACTATCACGATTATGGATAATTATGCAGTTTGTAAAACAATCCCGTTTACAGCTCACTAAATACATGTATCGTTTTATATTATAATGTTGATTGGCAAAACTACTTTAAAATTTATTTCCCACAGTCAAAGAGGTGGCCAGAGTAGGCCAAACCAGTTTCTGGTTTGCCNCCTTAGCGACGCCACTGCCAATTAATATACATAATTAATATAAAAACGTTTTGTTAAAGTTTTGTTAGAAGTAGTAGCAATAATTTGATGGATAATAATAAATAATAATTGTACAAAGTAATATCTATTACAACAAATAATTCAAATCTATTTGATCAATAACTGAATGTTTAGTTTCTAATTAATTGGAAACCACGGCAAAAAGTAACAATTTTGCTGTGGATCTTTTAATGAAAGCGAAATTAAATTTCTGAAATACCTATCGATTTCGCACAAAAAATGTCTCATCAAATTCTCTTAAAACTGTCACATTTCATGTTTTAATTTACTGTTCCGGAAAAATTATGACTTAAAATATCAAATTACTCACAAAATTTTCACAACTATAGTATAATAACTTTTTCTTCTTTCTTAAAGAAAATGAATCTATTTTGTAGGTTTGAAAAGATTAGATTACTATTATCTCTTCAAATCCTTCTATTTCTTGTTTTGCATGTATTCATATACATATGAAAGCGATACCTACAATTTTTATAAACAGTTTTAACATTGAAAATGTTTATGGGATCGTTAATGTAAATCTAGATGTTAGAGAGTATTACTCTTAAATTAAAGTAAATGTTTCACGCGTGTTTGGTGTCGTTGTGTAGGGTGGACCATTCTGCGTCGAATAGAAATGATTCGGATGGCAACAGGGAAGATAATGGTGAAATTTTGACTATTCAATTTTTGTTTTGTTTTGTAAACTTTTTTAAGGGCTTACCAAATGAAAAAGCCGCACGAATTTAAATCTGATGGCCTCGGCGACCAAAATCTCGTACATCTCGTCCGCTACCAATCCAATTTATCAAATTTAAAGTTCAAATTTTCGAATAACTTCGGCAATACGTTCGACCAATTAAATAGTCTATGATTATCCATTTTCACTCGTTAATTTTGAATTCATGTTGAAAATGCCCTTTATAAATAACGTTCAGGTTTTCGTCATCATAAACATGTTTATTTTGAAAGCTAGTAATCTAACAACTTAAGGTAAATTAGAACTTTTAAGAACAATTTTTTTTGTTCTGTGATTCCAGCTATTCTCGCGCACAGAATTAAAACAAATTAATTCTACATACAAATACAAATACGTACAAATTAACTTCCGGTCCGGATCAGATTCCAGCTTTTTTAGTTAGAGACGGTATTTATGCATTTTCCCTACCGCTTCAATTACTTTTTAATCTATTAATAAAAATAGGTATGTTTCCTGACCAATGGAAAATTGTTAGAGTCAGTCCAATAAATAAAAATGGTGATTTATCAATAGTTAATAACTATCACCCTTTATCTGTTTTGTCAAATTTTGCCAAGGTTTTCGAAATGTGTCTATATAACCTTCGATAAAACCTCTGCTTTCACATGCATGGATTCTTAACGGGTAAATCTACTCAAAGTAACTTATTAGTGTTCACTCAATATCTGTCAAATATTTTGGATTTCATGGCAGGGTAGATATAATCTATATCGATATATCAAAGGCTTTTGACCGTATAGACCATTGCATTCTTTTGAAAAAGCTTGAAGGTTTTAGTTTTAGCCCCTCACTAATGAATCTTTTTTCCACGTATATTAAGAATAGAACCTACTTTGTTACATTCAATGGATATAAATCGCGATGCCATACCGCAACTTCAGGTGTCCCCCAGGGATCCAATCTGGGTCCATTGCTGTTTCTAATGTTCATTAACGATATATGCTCTGATATAAAATGTGAGTCTAATTTTTGCCGATGACATAAAACTATATAGGAAAATTGATAATGTTTCAGATTATTTGAGTTTGCAGAAAGATTTGGGTAATATTAAAATATGGTGCAGGGAAAACAGGTTAGAACTCAATGTGTCAAGATGTAAAGTTGTTACGTATACTAGGAAGATACATTACGAATAATATACTTATAAAATCAATAATGAGAGTTTGGAATCCGTGGAAACAATTAAAGACCTTGGAGTTTTTTTTTCATTGCCAGTTGAGTTTTGTTCATCACATTAATGAGATACAATCACATGCAAGGGAAATGATTGGGTTTACCGTTCGAAATTGTCACTCATTTATTAATATTAAGTTAGGTCAAAACTTGAAAATGTACACAGGCGATTTTTAAAATTTTTAGCTTTGAATTCTAGTGTCGTGTATCAAGAACAGGGTATTTGATCACAATATTTTATTAAATATGTTTAATTTCCAAACATTAGACACCAGAAGACGATGTCATTCGGTAAAATTTCTGTATTATCTACTTCATAATGAAGTTGATTGTCCATCATGATT
>NW_019421151.1:0-677 GCF_000390285.2 Anoplophora glabripennis
AGGGGGACACATTTTAGTGTTAAATACAGACTCGCCAGAACAACCCCCCTCGCGGGGACACATTCAACTTTAGAATCTTAAATGGCACTCTAGGTATAGTGACACCTCATTCGAAACTGTTTTTAACTCTCGTTGTCATCATGTAATTTTTTTCAACAAAATTGTCTTTTATTTCTAAGCATAAGTAAATTTTTTTTTTCAACAACAGATGAACTAAAATTGAAAAAAAATTACATGATGTATGCTTTTTGTGTTTAGTCGGGTTGTGGCCCTTATCATGGCTAAGACATAAAGTCTGCATTACCTTTTCTTTAGTATTATATGCAGAACTTCTAAAAATGATTTGTTCTTTTCATATGGAACATACATTTCATCATATTACAAGCTCGTTTGGAAAAAAACATAAAAATATGGTGGTAGCACTATTATAGCTTTTGAGGTTAGGTACGACTAATGACTAGTTGGGTTCAAACGAATGTAGGAATTCGATTCAGCGACCCCAAAAATATAAAGATATGTTGGTTACACTTCATTCCTAAACATAGAAAAGTGTAATCTTAGCAATTTGCGCTACTTTTTTGAGGTTAGGCACGAACTCTGACTAGTTGAAGTTATATTGATATCAGAATTGGTTTCAGCGATCCCGAAAACATAAATTGTGGTGGTTAGACTGTGTT
>NW_019421151.1:3605-5441 GCF_000390285.2 Anoplophora glabripennis
TTCTAGCACTGGTAGAGCAGAATCCAGGTACGAGTGTGCGGAGAATATCAGCCGAGGTAGGAATTAGTGGTCCTCTTGTTTGGAGAATCCTTCACGAGCAACTGCTTTATCCATACCATGTGCAACGAGTACAGGCCTTAAATCCAATAAATGATCATCAAGCACGTTTGGTTTTTTGCCGCTGGTTTCTACGTCATGATGCTGAAGACCCTCGTTTTCTTGCAAACATTCTTTTTACTGATGAGGCCGGGTTCACAAGAAATGGAGTGTTTAATTTTCACAATACGCATATTTGGGCCGACGAAAATCCTCATGCTCTAATAGAATCTGGACATCAGGCACGTTTTTCATTAAACATTTGGATGGGTATTGTAGGTGACAGGTTTCTAGGTCCTGTTGTTTTACCAAACCGATTAACAGGCGCTGCTTACCTCAACTTTCTGCAGAACACACTGTATGAGTTTTTGGAAGACATTCCTTTAAATCAGAATCAGAATTTTATTTTCGGGAAGTGCGATAATGCAATCATCAACATATCTTTTGAAAAATAATATATCAAAATCCAAATTATTAATTATTTCTTCTTCCAAATATTCCATAGTTAATTGTGCTATTGTTGATGAAATCGGTGCTCCCATTGCACAGCCATCTATTTGTAGGTAAAAATCATTTTTATATTGAAAAAAATTAGTAGTGAATGTAAGTTTAATACCAGTTAAAAATTCATTCAAAGGGAGAGTAGTATAATTTTGTAACAAATTCCATTTTTTTGTGATTATTTTAATTACTAAATCTATAGGAATGTTTGTATATAATGATGTAACATCTAATGAAATTAATCTATAATTATTAGGTATATTGATTGATTTAACTGGTATTAAACTTACACTCACTACTAATTTTTTTTTCAATATAAAAATGATTTTTACCTACAAATAGAAGGCTGTGCAATGGGAGCACCGATTTCATCAACAATAGTACAATTAACTATGGAATATTTGGAAGAAGAAGTAATTAATAATTTGGATTTTGATATATTATTTTTCAAAAGATATGTTGATGATTGCATTATCGCACTTCCCGAAAATAAAATTAATAATATTTTAAATGAATTTAACAATTTTCATCCAAAATTACAATTTACTATCGAAACTGAAAATAAAAACAAAATTAATTTTCTCGATTTAACTTTAATCCGCAAAAATAATCAGATTTTTACTAAATGGTTTACAAAACCCACTTCTTCAGGTAGATATTTAAATTTCAATTCTCACCACCTGATAAAAAAAGTGTAGTTATTGGTTTAATCAATAGAGCATTACATTTAACTAGTCCTATTTATAGGCCTAAAATTATAAATAAAAAACATATTACTAAATAATAATTATCCTCCCAAGTTTTATAACAGAATTCTCAAACAAAGAATTTTCAATTTTTATAATACATCCAAAAACAAAAAACCAAATTCTAATCATAACTCTATCAATTTTCAGTATATTGCATTAACATATGTACAAGCTTTATCCGAAAAAATTAAATCTATTTTATCTAAATACATTTTAGTTGCTCATAAATCGTTCAATCAATTAAATAAATTTTTCACACCTTTAAAAAGTAAAACTCCTATACCAAAACAATCTCATGTAGTATATTCTATTCCATGCAATGATTGCAATGGTCATTATATAGGTATGACATCACAAAATTTAGAGAATAGATTAAAGGGCCATAAATATACTAAAAATTGTGCAACAGCACTTAACAAACATGTTAAAAAAAAAAACATAGTTTTAATTTTGATCAAACTAAAATTCTTGTCAAAGAACCAAATTATAA
>NW_019421152.1:0-5422 GCF_000390285.2 Anoplophora glabripennis
TTTCGCCCGTGAGGAACGAATCTGAAAAAAAAAGAATAATTAAATACAAAAAAAGAATTGCTAAAACAGATCTTCCGAAATCTCAACTCATAGCTAGATTGCCTCCCGTATCGGACTCCAGTACCTTCCGGCTCTGCCGGCTAACTAACACCAGACCTCTTCAGTTTTACTTGGAAGTGTGTATGTCTAATTCGAGTGAGGTGATATTTAGTGACACATTAAATAAGTCAGGTCTTATTTATCATTAGCAAAGGATCTTAATTTATACCTTTTGTTAGCGGTTGTTTTGTATTTATATTTGGGTAGTTAGAGCAACGATCGTGGGTTTCTCTGCCATGCTCTTTCCCCACAGGAGCTCTAGGTGAGCCTGGCACTCTCATTTTATATTAAATGGTTGTTAATGTTTTTGTTGTTCTTTCAATTTGTCACATGTTCGATTTGAAGACTGTTGTACGTAAATAATAAAGTTAGGTGTATTTACTCTCCTTTTGTTTTATAAAATTAAACCATACTTCCCCTATTTAAAGTTAGTACCCAGCGCCTTCCGGACAATAAAAAATAGATGTATACAACGTAGGCATACAATATATACAGGGTGTTCTATAAGCTTTATGACGTTTAAACTTTAAATTCAATTAATAATTACTGTTATAGCAACCATCATTTTTATTTATTAGGCTACTTTGATTGAAATATGAAATTTTTATTTTTAAAATGCTTGTAACTTGTTGTTGTTCAGATAAGAAAAAATGTTTAGAAATGGCACAGCTACCATATGTCAAAGTTTGTCATAGAGATTGCCCGTTTCAAAAAATCGTTTCAATAATTAGGATCTCTGACAAAAAAATTGAACTATTCCACAAAATTATTGACACAGTGTATCCCCTAGAGGATTCTGCCTACGCCTGAAGACAAATCTTATCATCAGCAGGAACAGCAAATAGGCTCGGAAGCGTTGGGGGCCCTTGTCAGGTTCGCCCTTCCGCCAAATCGATACCTCCATTAGCCCCTGCCTCAGCAGTTAACAATTTGCTCTGCTCCCGAAATAGTTTTGCTTAGCACTGTAAACAGCGAACTCCAATACTAGATCTCCGCAAAGCGATCATTCTCTCCGGTCGAGTGTAATACACCTCCACCTTCTCCGAGAAATTCCAGAACCGAATCAGCAGTTAATTCGACCCGCAGGACGGGTGGTAATCCGGGGCCCCAAGTAATTGTCGGTTGGGGAGCGCGGAGCGGCCAAATGGAAATAAATTCAATTATCAATCAGCGCCTACCGGCGAGTGCCATAACCCTACTCGAGGCGGCGCTGCCCTCGTAGCGGGCTTCCCGGTTACATGGCCGTGCTCCCCTAATTTATTGTTTGGCCTGCGGGCCCGTAGGTAAAAATGTGTTGAAAGCACTCAAATTTTAATAGCATAGTTGCCTGTGGCATTACTGCTTAGATTATAAAGCCTCATCGCTTCGCGCGTGATGTCACTAATATACTCCAGTAGGCAGAGGCCGAAAAGTTACTGTTGGTGACATTTTCTTGATAACTCGGAAATAACTACAAAGGAATATTTTAAATGAGGAGTACAATAACAGGCTAATTTGCTGACAAAGTATTTTATCAGGAAAAAAAGTTATTAACAATTTAATTGTGAAAAAAAATTTTTTTGTAGTTTTCTTTAAATAACTCAGCGGGATGACTTTGTACGAAAAAATGCTTAGAACATGATTTTGTTCGTAATAAAAATAGCTACAAAATGGCGGTGGTCCGATTACGAAATTTGCAATAACAAAGCCGTGAGATTGAAAAAACGGTATAAAACGCCAATTTTTTTAAGTTGCTGTAAAAATGTCAATTATAAACAAAAAGTGATANCCTAAGCTACTTAACATTTTGCGCCTGTTAGCCGTAGTCGTACATTATTCAACATATTAACATAAAACAAAATCGTACGTGTGGGGTAAACCTTTAACTTTAAATAAACAATTGTTTAAATGTACTGTTGCATATTTCTAATAGTATACAAGCGCCAAAGAGCGGAGCTCGCGCTCGAAAATGAAAAGTTAAAGATATATGTATTGTATTTTATGTAGAATTATATGCTTTACAACTTTTATACGAAACTTTTTTCTAGCCCTTACCCCCTTACCCCTTTACCTTGAAAACCCCCTTTGTTTTATCTTTTTTCACCATTGGCCGGGGGTTGAACAAAAATTTACTGTTACTTATTGTTATAACATATCTCAAACTAACTCATATCAAAAGTTCAGGCAAGTTGGCTTATTTAATTTTACTATGTTATAAATTTTATTAGGACCTGACTATAAGACTATACGTACTTACAAAATAAGCGCACATAACATGTCAGGATAAAACGGAAAATGTCACTTATACAGGGCGATTCAGTCATATTTTCACTAACTTTATCCACGCATTGGAAGACCTAGTAAAGACAGATAATCGAAAGCTGATTTTTTACCCAGTCGTATAGAATTTTGCAATTGGTTTCAAAATCAAAATAGCACCCAAAATTGATGAATGTAGTATAAGTTTGAAATTTCTAAATAAATGTTTTGGTATGTAGATTGCACCCCTTAGCGACCGAGCTACGAACTTGAAAACTATTTCCAGCGATTTCTCTTGGTTGATTTATTGATCAAAATGTTTTTCCCGAAGTTCTAGGGCCTATACCTCGCCGACCTTAGTGGGACACTCTGTATAACCTAACAGTGGAAAACAATTATTATCCCTATACATTTGTTTTTCTTAACAAATAAATAATACTTGTTAATATTTAAAACATAAAAAATATCTTATTCATTCATGTGTAAAGCTAAAAAGCTTCTGTTTATTAGATGTAGTTCCCCACTGATTAAAAAAACAATAAAAGCTAGGTTAATGACCGCATATTACGGTAGGTCAAGATTTATTCTGGATAAACCTTTGTGGGTCAGCAGATGAATGGAAGGAGGTTACAATTCAATGTTTGGAAATAAAGAAAAAGTTCTAGTAATCAAAAACTGTATATGAATATGCTGAATAAATGCTTAATTTTAAAATTAAAGCATCGAGCTACACCATAATGTTATTACGGAATACTGATGACTGATGTCCCTGGTTTTAAATATAAGTAAAGAAAGTCAGTTTTTTAATGCAATAATAGTCCATATCCGGTCTGAAGGTGAAAATAAGGTAAAAGCCCAATTTCTTCGGATAGCAGGGATTTTCCTGAAAATTTGCATACAAGCTCATCTGACCCTCCACTCCAAAAGTTATATTGTCTAGATGTGTGCTTTTTCTATTTGGGGGTGAAAACTACCCTTGTACGAAAAAAATGCGAAAATCGCAGATTTACGTATTTTAAAGATTCAATTCATGTTTAAATATGTTGGATAAAGTTCCTTTCATGTTTTTTAATATAATTTATAAAATTTAATTACTTTTCAACCCTTAAAAAGCCTTAAAAACTATGACCAAAAAATAGAAAAAAGTTTTTAACAGTTTAAAATATTCCTTTGGTGCATTCACAATGTATTGCATTTCTTTTGTTATTCATTAGACACAAATATTATGGTAATTTATACACTCCGAAAATTTTACCGAAAAAATGCAATTAATTTTTTTACTATAACTTTTGTAATTTTAATGTTACAAATTTACTCAAAAAACCATTTTATAGAGAATTTAAAGCAAAATTTAAGTTCTGTGATTTGCAGTTTTTTCGAGCCCTTGGTTTTTTAGATTTGTAAGCTAAAAGGGCTCAGGAAAGACAGTCTTGGAGATTAGTTTTGAGCTTCTAACGGTCAGTAAGAAAAAACCTACAATTTCTTATTCTATATTTTTTTTATAACTTTGTTAGTTTTTGAAATATTTTGAAAAAAGGCGATTTTTTTAAAAATTGAAAAATTGTATTCAAAAGTAAATGATTTTTTTTTAAATTTAGGCCTCTAAAATCGTTCAAATTCCCAGAATCTAATGTTTATACATAAATAGAGTAAATTGCAGAAGGAATACGTTTAATTCTTTTTTCCGTCAAGTCAATTTTAATACCGATTATTTTCTCAAAAATCAAGACATTCATTTTATTTTGATTGTAACTTCATTAGTTTTCATGCTAACGACTTCTAAACTCAGTTTAAAGGTCTTTTCAAGAACTTTAATAGGTATTATATAAGTTTTCCTCGAAAATTAATTTTTCCGCTACAGGACTTTGAAAGTTTCGATTAGCTATCTTCGAAATTAAACTAACAATGTTAGAGGCTGTCTGAACCACTACTAGTGGCGTCACTAAACGACACGTCGGTTGTGAGTAGGGTTTCTGGCCGAGACTTCTCGAAGCGAGAATTCCCGGGAAATCTAGCCTTACTCGAGACGAGAAAAAAGTGTCGAGAAATCGAGAAATCGAGAAATTTAAAAATCACGCGCGTCTTAAGTTCTTCATTGGAGTTCGTTTCGTTCATGCGTTCAATTCGTTTCTCGACAAATAATTGAGCGGTTAAAGTGGTTTCTTGACTAGCTCATTTTATTTATTTATTTTAAGTTTTTAAGGCTTCAGTTTACTTTGACGAATCTTATTTTTTTAATGTACCTTGTTATAAGTCTGTGTAGAAATTTTATTATAAGCAGATGTTGATGTTGATTCTGAAAATATTTAGTTCCTGTTCCTTTAGTTGATTATTCTATTTTTGTTTTGTTAATTAAAAGATTGTGATTATAAATGATAAATTAATAGGAAGAACGCTTCTGTATCTTTAAATTAAAGCTTGTTTTTTTAAGATTTCTTCGGTTAAATTCCTTATTTACTATTTGTATAATTAAAAGACTGCATGATTATGATTATTAATAATTATTGGAAGAAAGCTACGATTCAAAAACAATGAAATAAACATAGGTATAATAAAAGTGTTTAATAAAAAAAAACAAGATAAAGGTTTTTAAGAAGATACTCAAAGTTTAATTTAGTTTTGTTAGTAGAAGTAGAAACATATAAGTACCTAATTAATAAAAATACTGAATAAATAATAAATGTTAATGATGATTGTTAAGCATAATAGCATGTTTATATTTCGCATTGCAATACCAAAATTATGACTTTTTTAAGTTCTAGAAATTTCTCGAGAATTCGAGAATTCCCGTGAATTTCTAGTCGAGAATTCTCGAGTCCCGAGAAAAAAGTAGGCCGAGAAATCAGAAACCCTAGTTGTGAGGCTTTATACATGTCGTGCATATGCTTATCTTTTCCCGACTACACCATGTTTACTATAAATTATTAAGATTATTAATTATTAATTAATGTTAATATTAATTATTAATATTAACATTATATATATAGCAAAGAAATATACAGGGTAGCCCATCGAAAACGTACCGCAAGGCATTACAGGGTAGTAAAGAACTTTTCGGCAAAATCCAAAAACAGGTCAAATTTGT
>NW_019421153.1:0-1888 GCF_000390285.2 Anoplophora glabripennis
ATTAAGTATGTATAATAAACTTAACAGACAATGCTTCGTTTTCGTGTTAAACTTTTGTAAAAAAAATAGACGTTTCGTAAATATCTTAACCCAATTTTAGTGACACAGCTATTTATTTCAATCCGTTAGTGAAATATAAGGTGCTAATGCAAATTTGAATTTTTTTTTGAAAAAAAAACTTTATTTGGTTCTCTGCCTTATGAGGATAAACTAAAAATAAAATAATTAGGTGGGCCAACACCACAATTACATTTTGAAGTTAGTGGAACAAGCCGAAGTACACAAAAGCAAAGTGGGTGTGCAGGTGTGATTTAAAAAATACACCGTTTTGTTTTCCGTGCTTACTTTTCGGTGGGGCTAAAGCATGGACAATATACAGTGTGAAAGATTTAAGTCATTAAGTCTTTAGGTAAAATAAACATAAGTCAGTTAGATTCTGCATATTGGGATAATATACGGAAACACAATGAACAGGTAACGAAAAATCGTTATTATCTAAAATCATAGATTGCATAAAATTTTGCGGAGCTTTCGAATTAGCACTTCGGAGACACGACGAGACAGAAAATTCGGACAACCCTGATGTGTTTCGTGGACTCATAAATTTTAGTGCAGATCTTGACGACATATTAAAAGAACATCTAGCCACATGGCTATGACCGGGATTTTCTGTGATTGTACCGGGAATTAGCTGTATGGTCCCGGATTTCGGATTTGCACGTATGACTCCCGGAATATGTAATATATATAAAAAAAAGATTTAAAAAAAATCATAACACGGCGAGGAAAATTAAAATTCGTTGAATCGTTGGTAAATTTCACAAACGATTTTTTTGTTTATAAACAATATTCAATAATTTAATAAAATATATTTAGTTTATTCCAATTTATTTATACTGTCAGTAGGTAATTCGTGAATAGATATTTCAAAAAGGTCAACAATCATTCTTGTGAAAATTGTATTTTTTTATAAATGCATTGTTCCTTGAAATTCAGAAGTGCCAGGAAAGCGCGTGACCTTAAAATTTTTCGCCTGCGGTGCCATTTAGAGACTCCGGGCACTTAATATGCCGGAATTCAATTCAACAACTGTAACAACCCTAAGCAGAACACATTCAATCAATGTTCACGCGCCGCCACTGCATATACTGCATGTTCTACATTACTGACCCAAGTTAAAATTATCGGTCTACTCTAGAGGCTTCTGTATATTTCAGAAATTTATTGTGGCAATATTTTTAAGAAAAATCTTATATTGTAGAGCTCAGAGGCATTCTGCAAATTTATATACTAAGTGTTTCATAAAAATGACATACGGACTAGGATTTTTTTCTCATTTCACTACCTACCTAAATTTTCAAATAGATATTTCTACACACGGTGTCTTATTAACCAAATGTTTTTTGCAATTTCTGTACAGGATGTTTCATAAAACTGACACAGGTGGACCAGATTTTCTCTGATTCATTTTGTTAATTTTTTCATGAAACCTTTTGAAGAAAAGTTGTATATTTACTGACCAGCCGCTTTTTAGAAAATCTATATATGTACTGGGTGTTCCAAAAAATCGATCCACATCTGAAACGGGCAATTTTTCCCCTTTTCACTTTTAACTTTGTTTTTATTTACTAAAATCTTTTAATGAAAAATTGTATATTTATTAACCGGATGTCTTTTTGAATCTTTATACTGGATGTTCCACAAAACTGATCCAATTACCAACAGAACGAAACTTTCCTTAGGTATATTTGTTTCCATTTCTACAGTTTGTACTGAAGTCTGCAATATTTTTATGAAAAATCTTATTCCCTACTAACCACATGTTTTTTGCAATTTATGTACTGGGTGTTTCATAAAACTGACACAGGTGGACTAGGTTTTTCCTTTT
>NW_019421153.1:2629-5404 GCF_000390285.2 Anoplophora glabripennis
GTCAACATAAAGACGTCGCGCTGCTTCGGTGGCGTTCCCATTAGCACGACCATACATGAAATGCATGTCTGTTAATTCTGCGTTAGAGTAACCAGCCATAGCGAAAGAAATGTTGTGCACTGAGAACTGTCAAATACGTACTGTTTATTTCACTAAACATCAACCAACTATTATAAGAAAATACACAACGTTTTTGCAAAATAAAAAAAGGGGCTAAAAAACATAAAACATTCCATATCTCCGCAACCGTTACTTTGCGGACCCATGTTTATTGAGACTTTCCTGCTTATTTTGGTTCATACTATTACCTCCTTAAATATTTTACACTTTTTTTAACACCCTGTATTTATGAAAAATCTTATACCCTACCAACCAGGTGTTTTTTGCAATTTATGTACAGGATGTTTCGTAAAACTTACACAGGTGGATTAGATTTTTCCTTATTCACTTTTTAAATTTTTTCTTTAAATCTTTTGAAGAAAAGTCGCTCTTTTAAAAATCCATATACTAGATGTTCCATAGAATTAAGGGCAGTTTTGTTTCTTTTCACTTTTAGCTTTGACTTTATTTACTAGTCTTTTAATGAAAATTTGTGTATTTATCAAGCAGATGTCTTAATTTATTTTTTTACTATTTTTGCCTTACCTACGTAGTCTTTGGATGAAAAATTTTATATTTACTAACCAGATGCCTTTTTTGGAAGTTTGGAAGAAACTTTTCATATTCTTTTCTCGAGCTTTCTTTCTTTCTTTTTTGAAAAATATTCTCATCATACTTTTATATACAGGGTGTTTAAAAATCAAAGTACAGGGTATTTCAAAAAATGTTATATCTACTAACCAGCGAGGAAAGCACCGTGGCCGAAGGCCCGAGAGAAAGGTCAAGCTCCGCGTCAGCGGAGTTTGCCTGCCTTTCTAGTTAGTTTGTAAAATTTGTCAAAAGGAGTTCTCCAGTATATCTACAAAACATAGACACATAAGAACCTTTCACGATGAACTAACAATAGAGAAGAAGAAACTCCAACGAATTCGGTGTCCATTGTACCTTGAAGAAGAGAAATTCAGTTACTGTGAATATTTGATAGAACTTTTGAAACGTCATTCTGTTTTGAGTTTCAGGAATTTTGAAGACTTTGAACCGTGGAGAACATTAGACAATAGAGATGTGGATTATGCGTGTTATAGAAGATGTAAACGCCCCAATGGTAATGAAGACATACAGGGTGTCCCCAGTTCGGGTTGCCTATACCTGAAATGGATACAAAATTTCAATTGTCAAAAACAATCATTCTTCATAAAAATAGAAAAGCTAAGTTTGCAAAACGTATTAACTATCACTAACGAGATATTTTTTACCCCTTTCACATATGCAATTTATAATACATTATATACATCACTAAATACTATTTAAGGAAAAATAACATTTTATATATACCAAGAAGAAATACTTACAATTTTTGATTAACATAGTAATTTTAAAGAAAATACAAGGTTTCCTCAAAAAATGGCAACAATATTTGCTGCCGATATACCTGTCCAGTTACATTTTCATGGGAAAAAAATATGGTCCGATTATTCTTTTACGTGACATAGCTACCCAAACACAAAGTTTAATAGGGTGCAGAGTTGTTTCACACAAAATATTATGGTTTTCTGTGTTCCAAGAGTGATAATTTTGTGAGTTTACATACCCACATAAATAAAACCATGCTTCATCAGAAAAATGTTAGATCTAGAATATCATCGTCATTTATACCTGTCCAGTTACATTTTCATGGAAAAAAAATATGGCCCAATTATTCTTCTATGTGACATAGCTACCCAAACACCAAGTTTAATAGGGTGCAGAGTTGTTTCCCGCAAAATATTATGATTTTATGTGTTCCAAGAGCGATAATTTTGTGGGTTTACATACCCACATAAATAAAACCATGCTTCATCAGAAAAAAATGTTAGATCTAGAATATCATCGTCATTCAGATTTTCGTTAAACCAATTACAGTATTGTACATGTTTTCCAAAATCTAACGGAAGTATTTCCTGCACAACACCAACTTTATAAGGATGAAAATGCAACTTCTTTACTGCTTTAAGGCATGATCCATATGATATACCTATAAACCATTTATGAATAATGATACAAATTTTAGAATAAATATTTGTTATTACCTGTTTGAGCTGTAATGATTCGGTTGAACTAGCTCGTAAGCGGTTTTCATCACCTTCCAAGACTTCCTCTGTAAGAATAGACTTTCTGCCTGGAGATTTTCCTCTACAAACACTTTCAGTGTTATGGAAGCGTTCCACTAATCTCTTCACGTGTCTCGAAAAAATTTCATATTCAATTTCATCATTTCGAAATTGTTCTTGAAATTGTAAATGACACGAAATCATCGAATATTTCCAAACGTTATCATTGTTTTGTCCACTATGAAAATAGGCCTCCAAAAGAAATTTATCATGTTCTCTAATGAAAATGCCATATTATTAACCTAAAATTAAAAACCGATTAGGTTATGGAACAACATACCCAATAAATTAATTACTCACATGTAATATCCACCTTCTCTAACTGCAGTATTGAACTTTAACAGTATGGAAATCATTTGATAATTGAGTTTTTCTATCAAAGTGGTAATCGAAAGGGGGGTTTTGCATGCCTGCTTCAATGAACAGAACGTCAAATTGTGAAATCGGCACAGAACACCATGAAATCGCACGGAAAAAAGTAATTTTAGCAAACGGAAATAAGTTTTGATAGCAATTGAGACAGGGT
>NW_019421154.1:0-5376 GCF_000390285.2 Anoplophora glabripennis
TATATGTAGATATGTTTAATTATACAGACAAAAAATAAGGCAATCTATTGATACGCTAAATCTGAATTCGTTGTTAGTTTTAACCTATAGGATTTGAGTAAATAGTTAAAAATGGTTGAAAATCCCGAATATTTGTGGAAAAGCTGGCTAATGGGTATCAGCAATGTTTTGAAAACACTTTTTTTGGATCTTAATCTTATGTATTTTAATACACTGAACACTAGTTAATTTTCTTGGCCCTCGTTATCGAGTTACTTAAGAAAAATCACCGGAAAAATACAAAAATCGCTAGAGAACCAATGAAATTGAAAATAGCCTACAAATTCTCATTTCAAAAAAAACTTAGTTACCCCGCCCTAAACTATGCTAAACTTGAACTTCTTTTGCAAATATTTATTCTTAAAACTAACTCACTTTAGTAGCTTCTAATCCTTATTCCCGATTTCTTTGAGCCACTCGGTATCTTGATTCTCTTTCTACTTCTTTGCGTCACCTGGTAGGTTATCTTCGTGGTAGATTTGTCTGGTGTATTGTAGTTTTTTGCTATTCAGTTTCACACTTGACACCTAACTTCGTTGGATGATCGCTGTATATCAATTTCCTCGCGGAATTCTGTTTTCACTTGCTTTTTTATTTTTGCTTTGTCTTCGTGACTGCATTCTTTGTTGTTAGGCAAGACTTCGTTGATTTTATTTCATCCTTATTTTTTTACTTGGGTTTTTTATCCCATACTTTTATTTGAAACTTTCAAATCTTTAATTTTAATCTTTATTTTAAAATGGTTCAAATGTGTTTGTTTGGATTTTCTTACAGTGTTCAAGAAATAATTATTTAACTGAGCACAGCAAATATTTTAATTGAATTTAGTTGTTTAAGATATTTTTTGGAACTAAATATTTAATACTATCATTGGAATAGGTACCTTTTAAATTCACGCAAATCTTTAATTCGACAAATAAATGATGAGATGGCTCTAACAAGTTTTATTTCTCCCAATGAATATCTTTCCTCGGTATATAAATTATATAGTGTGATTCGCGTAATGGTGTTCAATTTGAAAATCTCAGAAATGATGCTATACAGGGTGATACAGTCATAATATCATTAATTTTATTCGCGTATTCGGAAGATCTAATAAAGACAGAAAATCGTAAAAAAAAATTAGGTACTCGACTTTTTAAAAGATAAGCAAATTACCCCTTAACTCCCGCTAATTCGACGCCCTACTTCCCATTTTCTAACGAAGAACACGCCGGCGGGCCATGGAGCGTTTGAACGTTGAGGCGAAACAGCTGATTTCCTCAGTCGTCTTGAATTTTGCAATTGGTTTCAAAATCAAAGTGCAGCGAATCACAACTTTGTTAACAAATTGCTATGGATGGATGAGTGTCGTTTTAGCCGCACTTCCATTCTAAATAGGTAGGTATAATTCTACTCTTTGAAAAGCAGTAAGTAACTAGGTATATGTACTACAAACTGAATAATTAATTGAAGACAATACAAAAAACTCAGATTCAATTATAAAACATAGTGAAAACGTTAACAATATTAAAAATACTAAATTGTAATAATCTAACATTCGAAAACAATTATTATCTTTATACATTTGTATTTATTAACAAATAAATAATACTTATTAGTATTTANAGTAAAAATATATCTGTTTATTCCTTGTATGTAAAAACGCAGTAAAAACTAGGTTAATGACCAAATAATAAGGTAGGTCAAGATTCACTCTCGATAAACCTTTGTGGATCAGCGGTCAGTAGCGGTTCGTAAAGGGATTTAAATATTGATTTGAAAATATGTTCTTCAGCGTAAATAGGCATTTAACAGTTTTTTAAAGGCGTATTCATATCCTACTCATTTTTCCCTATCTTGTATATAAAGTTGGGCAAAAGTTCTTGAATGAGGCTCTTAATTTTCTTGCTTTAGTTGCGCTGATCTATTTTTCTGCAAAACTAATTGTTTGTCTTCTTGACACCAAGTCCAGATTTCTGCCGAAAGGAAACGGACTCGGTAGATATTAAGCGTCCAAACCGTTGCACGACGGCATCGTGGTATTGATCCGCACGTTAAATGTAATTAAGTAAGTCGTAGACGTGTCCTCCTATTTCAGAGATTAGGAGTCTAGAGAGCCGGCCAAGCGTGTTGATGGTAGGGCCCTACATTACCTCCTCGGCGCGATAATGTGCAGCTCCCGTGGACCCTTGATCGTACTCCTCTGCATATAAGTGGATGATATAAGATGAAAATAGGTGTGAAATTGTTTGAGGATTACGACGGCTCCCGCTAACCGTTATTACTTATTAAATTTGATATTGTTCCCCACGTGGATCCGGGGATTAGGCGTGGGGTTGATGAAGCGGAGGTTTTACAGTCTAGGAGCATATTTTTTTAGTGGTTTAAAGGGTATGTCATTGTAGCCCTTCTTAAAGAAAGTTGACGTTTATAAAAATTTAAATCTAACAAGAATCTAATACAGTGGCTTCATAAATTCCGAATCCCATGTAACCGCGACTATTAGGCAACCAAACTTACAATGGAGTCAATGATTAACACAAAATTCCCTAAAGACAAATAAATGATAGACCAGTGGAGTACATTTTACATTTCTTTACAAATTTTAAACTTTAATCTGCAAAATATGGTTCTTTTTCAATAGAAAAAAATATTTCTTTACATTTTTACTTACAAAATACATATTCATATCCTTCTAAGATATTTTGAATTTTTATCCCACTCTACAGGGTGATTCACAAACAGTGACCAAAATTGAAACTTCGTCTTCTTTGGTGAATTTTAAGGGGTCTTTTGTATAAAATTTTTATTAAAAAGATACAGGGTGTTGAACTTAAAAAAATATTTTTAATTTTTTTAAATAATTTAAAAACTAGTATGTGAAATAATTTGAAAATGGGCACATGTATTTATGTAAACATTGTTCAAAATCGGAGGCTTTTTTCTAAGATTTAGATGCTCCAGTGGCGAAGATACAGGGTATTGGCAGCATATTTTTCTAAATAAACTTAAAAAAATATTTTTAATTTTTTTAAATAATTTAAAAACTAGTATGTGAAATAATTTGAAAATGGGCACATGTATTTATGTAAACATTGTCCAAAATCTAAGGCTTTTTTCTAAAATTTGGTTTTTATTGGTAGCATATTTTTCTAAATAAAATGATACGCCGCTGCTTTACAATAACAATCATGATATTTTCAGATTCGTCTTTCAATTTTCTACAAATTACTACTCTCTTATGTTTTTCGAAAACTTAAAAAATTAACTGAAAGCACTTTTACTTACATAAATGACATGACAAACACTAATCATTCGGTTATTTATTGGAATAAAGAAACGAATAACATTAGTCACCATTTATTTAAATAAATGCTCAAAAATACCTTCATTTCCAGGAGCACAGGCGCGACATTTTTTTAGCAACGAAAATGTAATTTGTTCGAAATTTGTTATTGCCTGAATGTGACGAAAAACATTATTTATTATTTCTTCTATCTGCTCAGGTGTATTAATTTTTTTCTTGTATACCAGCCGTTTAACAGCACCCCTACAAAAAGAAATCTAGTGGGTTGAGATCCGATGTTTTCAGTTCGTTTTTTAAGTTTTACTCGAAAATGAAGCATCTTTCGGAAAAATAACGAGCGTTCAAATAAAAACGTGGTCGAAGTTGGCTCTGACACATTGGACATAGGGCGTAGCTTATAGCGACCAACTTAACCTCATTTCTCAACGAGCTGTATAGCAGCTGTCAGTTTCAAAGCGGCGAACAGCGCTTTGACAGATGACGTTTAAGTTCATTTGCTATACGCTACGCTCTACGTAAAATTTTCAGAACCAACTTGACCACGTTTTTATTTGAACGCTCGTTATAAAAGCGAAGTAATTTGTACAAAATTGAAAGACAAATCCAAAAATATTATGATTGTTACCGTAAATCAGTGGCGTACTATTTTATTTAAAAGAATATATATACCACCGATACCCTTTATTTTGGCCAATGTTTACATAAATACATGTGCACAATTTCAAATTATTTCACTTACTAGTTTTTAAATTATTTAAAAAAATTTATATACCCTGTATCTTTTTAAGGAAATATCCTAGATAAAAACTTTACACGAAAGACTCCCCTTAAAATTCACCAAAGAATACGAAGTTTTATTTTTGGTCGCCGTTTGTGAATCACCCTGTATATTAAAAAAGTGTTTTTGGATTGAAATAGGTTGTCATTTAAAAAATATAAGCTCTTTTGTATTTCACTTTCATTCAGAGGTAATGAAAATAATGTTAACAAAATACAAAAATTTTATTTTATTTTTTTTCAATATTTAAATATAAATTATAAGCTAATTAATTTACTATATAATGCTAATATAAACACAAAGTTTTTTACTCAGCTAACAAAAATTTATTATATTAATCAAATTTAAAATAAATGTTCAAAATTAGCACCCTCATTTTCCAAATAAAAATTNAGCTCTTACCCTTTTTGAGTTATCTTGAAAAAGCCCTTTGTTTTATCTTTTTCCACCCTTGGCCGGGGGTTGAACAAAAAATTACTCTCACTTATTGTTATAATATACCTTAAACTAACTCATATCAAAAATTCAGCCAAGTTGGCAAAATTTCGATTTAAAGGCTTAGGACTATAAAGAAAGTTGACGTTTATAAAAATTTAAATCTAACAAGAATCTAATACAGTGGCTTCATAAATCCCGAGTCCCATGTGATTAGGCTGTTAGGCAACCAAACTTACAATGATTAACACAAAATTCCCTAAAAACAAATAAATGATAGACCAGTGGAGTACATTTTACATTTCTTTACAAACTTTAAATTTTAATCTGCAAAATCTGGTTCTTTTTCAATAGAAAAAAATCTTTCCTTACATTTTTACTTACAAAATACATATTCATATCCCTCTAAGATATTTTGAATTTTTATCCCACTCTACAGGGTGATTCACAAACAGTGACCAAAATTGAAACTTCGTCTTCTTTGGTGAATTTTAAGGGGAGTCTTTTGTATAAAATTTTTATTAAAAAGATACAGGGTGTTGAACCTAAAAAATATTTTTAATTTTTTTAAATAATTTAAAAACTAGTAAGTGAAATAATTTGAAAATGGGCACATGTATTTATGTAAACATTGTCCAAAATCTAAGGCTTTTTTCTAAAATTTGGTTTTAATTGGTAGCATATTTTTCTAAATAAAATGATACGCCACTGCTTTACAATAACAATCATGATATTTTCATATTCGTCTTTCAATTTTCTACAAATTACTACTCTCTTATGTTTTTCGAAAACTTAAAAAATTAACTGAAAGCACTTTTACTTACATAAATGACAT
>NW_019421155.1:0-5401 GCF_000390285.2 Anoplophora glabripennis
ATAAAAAAACAAAAAATTACTCTACCTATAGACAATCATGATTTAGCAGCGGCATCACAAGAACAAATGAAGATAAAACATAGTATATTGCTACCAAATACTATAAGATGCGGTCCGTCAAACTGTGGCAAAACAAACGTAATGATCAGCTTACTGGAACATGAAAATGGGTTAAAATTTGAAAACGTCTATCGATATTCCAACTACATATCTACTTCGAGATGATTCTAATAATGATATTCAGGGAGGATTCTACCAAGAACAATTACAAAAAGTGAAATATCCAGATGTGTATCTGGTGGAAAAAATTTTAAAGCGTAAAAAACATATGGTCTACGTCAAATGGTTAGGTTTCAATAATACACACAATAGTTGGATTTCTGATGATAATATAGCATGAACTATTTTTATTGTATTTTTGATTGTTATTTACAAATTTATAAAATAAAACACTGTATAAAAATACTTTAAATAAATATTTATTTTATATTCTTGTATTATTTTCTAATATTACATCTCCAATAACATTATTCCGATATGGTAAATGCAACATTTGAATATAATATTCACCCTCATTAATAATAATAGTATTTTTTGATAAGTTAAATATAACAACAAATATTTCATTATTATAATCTTCATCAACTACACCTCCTACACAAGTAATTCCTTTCCCGGCATGTCCACTTCTCTCCTTCAATAAAATAAACCACCCAGGATGTGGTTTGACTTTAATATTTGTTGAAATAATGACTTTCTCTCCCGGCTGAATTCGTACAGTCTCCAAAGCTGCAATGTCCAGACCTGCAGCCCCCACCGTTTTCTTACGAGGTCTAATATATGGTCTATTAATATCATATCTCTCCACAGTATAGGACACTTGGAAATATTGTTCTTCCTTAAGATTTGGATCTAATGCATACAAATACAATTAGCGCCATTTTAAACCTTAAATAATAACTTACCAGTTATTTCCAACACAGTATTATCAAATTCGATATCCATTGAAAGCACTTTTATTTTAACTATACTCTTCCAATTACTGGCAGTATATATAGTCGTTCATATGACCGTGTGCAAAATCGACAATAACACGTTTAGAAACAAAGTTCAAATTGTAATATCTTGAATTATGGAACAGAAAAAGGAAAAAAAAGTTACATTTAATGACAATCCTAAAATAAAGTATATGTTTGTCTGGAATTATGCTTACAAGTCTTGTAGAAAAAAATACTGGGAGTTTTTCACCATCGACCAAATGCACTTTAAAAATAAAATATCTCAAAAATATGCACATGTAATTAATCCAATTTTAGATGACAATCACAGAAATAAAGTGTATATAGAAAGATTTGAACAATGTAAAATTTAATTCATTTTAATAAAAAATAATGTGATTTTTAAGGATAAATAAAAATTTGTATAATTATTATTTTTGTTTTATTTGTATAAAATATACAGGTATATTATAAAAATAATTATAAACATGTAATATAATTAAACATACACAAAACATTGTACATCTTGATTTCCAAATTCGACAAAATTTTGTCTAAAATTATACAAATCAAATTCCAAATCATGAAAAATTAGTTTCCCATTACTTTTAGCAGTTAAATTTTCCAATCCATATCTTCCACAATACATTATGGTATTTATTTTGTGTGGTGTCACAGGATAATAATTCATATCTTGCCCAATTACATAACCAACAGTTTTATTATGTCTATTTCCAATATAAGTACCAATGGGAAGATCTTTTTCACTATAAAAAGCTGGATATTCTCTTAATACAACCATCTTCTCTAGTNGCACAAAGTTTTTTTAAAAGTACACCTCATCCTATACCGATAATACATAATATAAAAATATTGAATATAAGCACCAGTACTACATTTATTTACGATTTGCATACATAATAAGCTTTTATTACTCTCTTTCATTTCTAAACAGACTATAGAAAAAAGTTTCATATGAAACAAGTCTTAGGGTTGGCTTTTCTAGCCCTTATAACGGTAGGAGAAAATCAATAAATTGTTTACCGAGTAACTTCTGGACAGGAGAAAATGAATACTCAATGCCTACTGGCACAAAACATTACTTTGTATTTTACCTATTGTTAAAAGATGACGTACTGATCTGTGGATACTATGAAAGTATGGCTAACGTCCCAGTAGGCAAAACAAATTTTTGACGTATACAGGGTGTTCCTAAATATCATGTACATAAGGGAGGGGGTAATTCTCTGGCTTATTTCATGACTAAAAGTTCATATAAACATAGGTCCGCAAACGCTTCGTTACCGATCTAGAGTTGAAATTTTAAGATTTTTTTTAGTTTTTTCTGTATAGCTCTCTATATAAACTGATATCGAGTTACCTTAGTATAATTTTGTTTCTTTAAGAAGTTAGGGACATTAGAATATTTAGAATATTTGACAGCTCACAAAAATTTTTTTGTTTGGATATCTAACATCAATAATAAAATCGTAGGTAACCTATAATCTATGATGGATGGCTATTAGATCAAAATGGGTTTACTTTGTTCACAAATATTATCTATTCCAACGTAATTGTATCGATGTATCGTCTAAAGGGAAGTTAATAAAGATCTATACAGTATAGAAAATGCATATCTACCATCTTATAAACGATTAAAGTTATTTGGATCCTCGATTACTATTTTTTTTTATTATCAATTTTAAATATTACTTTATATTTTTTGCAAAGTGAATCCATTTCCAATTTTTTTTTTTATTTACAACTTATACCTAACCAAACCTCTAAAAAAACGAAGTAGCGATTAAGTACGAAACAGAAAATAAACAAAGATATAAATATTAACTTAAGATTCAAACCCAACGCACAAATCCAGTTTAATGGTTTGACAAAGTCTGCTAAACTGAGTTATCTACATTTCTATACAAACTATAGTTAACTCGTTTAGCGGTTTTTTAGCCAAAAACCCTTATTGTAAACTTAAACTTAAAAAAAATATATATATAATAGCTATATCAATTATATTACATTTACTAGGAACCGACTGATATGAAATAAGCGCAATAAATTGTATGTAATTTAAAATGTGTTTTAAAGATTGCTCTTTAAAATTGAATTAATAGATATCAAATCATATACAATGCGAGTCATAATTAGGCATACAATTTAACTGAACCTATTTCTTAAAAGTTATATCTATTTTAATTCTCTGGAATAGTTTTATTCTCAAACCTATTTGATTAAGTCTATAGTTTCATAAACTAAAAGTGTAGATGATTTTATTATACCAGAATTATACATATTAAGTATGTATTTATAGGATATATCTAACCATTTTTGAGAAAAATTTATGCAATGATTAAACATGTATTGAAAGTGTCTGAAGAGAGGTTTGGTTGTTTAATTTTGGTTATTACCATCAGTTAAATTTTTTACATTTAATTATGAGTCATACTGTGTAAAATATTTTTAAACACACATAACTTTAAATAGCAGTTAAATTTACCCAATAGTTGTAAGACACGGTCCTTAGTGATAATGAATTTTAAAGCGACAGTATCAAAAGTGTTGAAATCTGTTGATTAACACGAAATATCATCATTTAAGTTAATCATTTCATAAATAAACACTTGATATTAACATTTTTTTATTAAAGTAGAAAAAAATTATAAAAATCTATAATTTCATTCTCATATGCATTTATATTATATACATAAAACTGCAAAATATATGTAAGTTAATGAAATATACAGTGTCTCTTTTCATGCACTTTTTATTAACTTAATAATATATTCTAATTTAGCATACTTAGAAACTTTTATGTACTAAATTTGAATTAAATATCTGTAAAAATATTCAGATATTAGTATTTACTTAAATGTTTAGATTTTCTGCTTTAGTGTAACCATTTATTTAAATACTGCCAAAGTTAGATAAGCTCTGCCTTTTACTTTTTGTTTTACATTAAGCTAACTCCCCAGAATTTTTTTTAAATAGCCATTAAAATAAGATTAATACCTCTCTGCCTCATATTTTTATATTTATTTCAATAAAGGTGAAAATATTTGCGGCATATAGATCCCTAAATTATACTTTTATTACCAGCTACCACATAAAGAAAAATGTTTGCTGGAGAATCAAATCACTCTGTCAAAAACAAAAAATAAAAATAAAAGTTTATCTAACTTTAATCATTTTTATGTTAACAGTTTATCCTAAAGTAAAAGAATTAAATGTGTGGATAAACAAATCTTGAGCACTTTTAAAAATATTGCATTCAAATTTAGTGGGAAGAGGTTTATGNAACAATGTAGACAAAAAGGGGGGATATACCACTAAATGAATTTAGTTTTTAAGGATTACAACAGATTGTACAGTGTTAAAAGATAATTTGTTCAATTCATAATATATGACATTTGTGAAATAATTTCCATCTTTCATTTGCATAATAACATAATCTTCTACAATAAAACATAATATACAGAACGAACGAAAGGAACCCACACCCGAGAAGAAAAATAAAAAAAAAATAAAGAAAATTTACAAGCAAACATATCTTATAAACAAAGAATATAATAATATATATTCTTATTCAAATTTTTAAACTATTACAAAATACTATTTGAAAATATTAATATTTTTTGTTAATATAAGTAACTTAAACAATTAAAAATGGCAATATTAACATATTTAAAAATATAGTTGCTCGGCACACATGTTGTTCCAGCGCGTCGTACAGGTGGGTCACTCCAGTTCCCGAGAACAGCAGGAACTGTTTTTGCGGTTCTCAATAACGTCCTACGCCATTATTTCAGATATTCTGTCACATATATTCTTCATTTCCTCATAGTCCGCCAATAAATTTTTTAGATTATTTAATTTCTGTTCATATTTTTTAATTTTTCTTAAGAGCTCCAATCTCTTCATCACTTCTTGCAAAAACCTTTGCACCTCGGCGGTTTCTTCGTCATCACTTTCTTCTAATCGCGGCGTTGAAACATTTTCGGGTTCGCTGATGTCATCATAATCGGCACTAGTACTTGAAATAAGCCTCCGATCATAATCGGCACTAGTAGGGGAAGACCGCTATGAAACGGACGGGCCTTGAAACGGACAGGTGACTTAGGTCCTATGTGATTCTATGACCGAAAATTTTATATTTACATTTTGGCAAACCTGTGTCCAGATCCCACTACCACCGAAATTGCGCGTTGAACTAGTTAATTATGTGTCGACGGCAAACGTTTTATTATAATTCGTTTCAAAAGTAAATTATATGTGAAAATATCGAACTATGTATCGAACTATGGTAAGCTATTGATATTTAGTCAATTTTAAGTAAATCAGTTTAAAAGTAAGTTACTGTAGTACGTACATGTAGCGGTAGACCTTGTAAAATATTT
>NW_019421156.1:0-4229 GCF_000390285.2 Anoplophora glabripennis
TTTTAAAAAGTATACTTAAATAACAACTAAATGAACTTTAAATGCAGCTGAGCACTATACTCCATTTGAATAACTTCTCAGTAGGGGAAACAAGGTCACTAGATTTACAAACGGAGGTATCTACTAGCTACTGTAAAAAGTTTTCTTTGTTACGCGTTGTACTGCCCTCTGTTAACGGATGGTATTAACATATCGGAATACCGAAGTCGAAATTGTATAAGTAGTGACATTTATTAAAGAAAAGCCAAACGACGAAAACAAAGATGACCACCGGTCGCTGAATTACAAGTGGAAGTGGATCTTATTTGCGGAAAGGCGAAACGGGCGGTGACTTTTCTATCGCACGGATTTCTATGACTTACTTTATCGCTCTCACGGAACGGCCGATGAACCATGGAGACTTTCCGACCCTGTATAATCCACATCAACAGTGTCGCCGGACAGCAGGTGCCCGATGGTTCAGACCTGAACATGTATCCTGCCAGCAAATTCGCTGTGAGAGCTCTAGCAGAGACTTTGCGCTTGGAACTGGTCAATTTGAAGTCCAAAATAAAGATTACGGTAATAACTCATATAAATTTAACTTACGTTCAGAAAATTTTGTTATTTTTAACGAAATGCAATTTAGATGTGAAGGGTGATACGCAATATCAGAGACCCCTGTAATTTAGAAAATTATATCGAAAAAAAAAATTCAAAATAAAAAAAAATTAAATTTTTCAAAACTTCAAACTTTTAAACTCCAATTTTTTTTTTCTCGACATTTGAAATATTCAATATAAAATTGTATAAAAAGAGAACGCAAAAAAAATTATAAGATTTTGAAAAGTTTTATTATTTTTCAAAATGTAGGCAATGAATTTATCCTTCAAACTTGTCAGTTAGTAATAAAATTATTTTATTTCAACAATTGCCTCTGATTGTTGTTGAAAAAATATCAATTATTATTTTTATTATTTATTCGTGTTTTTTACTTAATACANAGAATAATAAAATTATTTTATTTCAACAATTGCCTCCGACTGTTGTTAAAAAAATATCAATGATTATTTTTATTATTTATTCGTGTTTTTTACTTAATACAATATTCACCAAAAAACACGTGCAATTACATATTATTATAATTGAATTGTTAAATAAATGTTCCTTTTAAACATTTTTTTTCCATATACAGTGGGTTTCGGGATGGGGTAACCACACTCGTGTACACTTTTGTAACACCTGTTTACTTTTTAAGTATTCTAATAGGAATGAATATGTATTTTATTATGAAATGAAAACTATCGTGGTTGCTATGAATCAAGCCTCAGCTGTTCACACGGAAAGCGCCAGCCAAGTGTTTATTTGCCCTTGAGATAATATAATTTATGAGCATATAATGTAGTCCGGAATGCCGAAACTAAGAGAGCTTATTCACTGTGTCAGTGGTGCCTGGCCAGTGCCCGAATAAGGTTGATTATTATGTGTGTGTGCTAGCTTGACATCTGTTTAATGATTTGTGAATTTGTGAGTAATATGCCATACTCGTTTATGATTATATCAACTACAACTATAGCACATTAAATTAAGAATGCTATGTCCTTGGTTTAAATTCGCAGCTTCTGATAGAAGAATTGGCACTAAAGAAAGTTATAATAACCAATCATTTTGCAAGAGCGATTGGTATCTTACATTTGTCCATAAAGGGGGCTGAACAGCAACAACTTATTAAAATTACAGGGCAGAGTTTAAACAGGCAATTGATCAAGCTTTGCTTACATTTATTAGAAAGAAAGCATACCGTCTGGTATTTGTAAACAGCTCAAGTGGCCACTTGACGCCCATTAATTTTAATTAGATTAGAGAAATTTCAGAGAGACCCTTTTATACCTAAACTTTGACAAGAGATCATTATGTATTGTAGAAAATAGCCCGATTGTGTCACCTTAGTCAAGGTGAGGGGTCCAATAAATTGGTGGACGTCAAAACAAAGGCGGGAACTCAAGACATGGGGCCTGGACGCAACGGAATCGAGCAGTTCTGGATAAGCAATAGCATACATAGATATCCTCACGGGGTTTTTGTTCCTCAACGGGTTGTTTTTATTTATATAAATTGACCCTCTTTACATGTGTGTGACCGTACCGTGAAAACGTGAATTATGCCACAATTGAATAATCGGTGAGTTTTGGTAAAAAATTAAACTAAACCGCTAGGGTCTACAGCTCGAGGCACAATGAATTCTTTCAATCCCAATTCTTAAACATAAAAATGTATCTTAATAATAATATAAACAAATACAAATCTGTCATCTCAGCGGAATGAGCTAAATAGTCGGCTGGAGACGCACGTAGACCACATCAGCGATGTATACCGGATGTCCCAGGCAGTGATTACTTTATTTACACCATTTATGAGAAATTATAGTCTATTTATATACCTTGAGAGCTTTGCTCACTGAGCATACCTATTTGTTAGAAATTATAACTAATTCAATAACTTGTGAGTCTTCTTACTGAGCATTCTTATTTAGTATTGATTGACATTGCTATATTATCTTGAAAATAATAATTGTTAGAAGTGTTATATAAATTTACGTTGTCAATCTTATTGAGAAGTTATACAGGGTTTTAGAAGTTTGACTGTCTTAATTTTAACAGATGATAGAATACATTAAATTAAACAAAAAAACCTTATACGACATGGGTCCTAAACTCAACCATTTCCGAGAAAAAAATTGTCAATCCCACTTGATGTACAAAAGTTCGTTTAATTAAGGAATATTGACATAACTGCGTGCATAGAATACCATAAAATTCAATGTTTATCCCCTTTTTGAACTTCTTTATGCTTAATTCCAAAAAATAACCCCACCACACAAAAAAAAAGTTGTCTGAAATGTACATGCGACATATGATTTCCGATGTATTTTCGCTCGCTGAACACGAATCCGGAGTCAGAATTGCTCCATCACCCTTCAATTTTCAGCAAAACGCTGAAGAATCTTCTGAAAAATGAAAATTTTCCTTTTTGATAAGTAGGTACCTAAATTATTTTTAATACGTATGATTATTTGGACGACGTGATTCTTTGGGTACTTTAATTACATATTTTTCAATTTCATAATTTGATTAAAAATGAAGTTCATGTTTTAACAGATTCATAATTAGTAAAATTCGAGCTAAAATTTAAACACGACACTATCTTCGTACTTCAAAATCGATTATTTAATTTCTTTAAAAACTGGAAATGTTTCACAACAGTTGTTTACATTTTTCTTATTCTGGAACAAGTCTGCTGCGTTCACACGTGGTCTGCATCAGCTGTGTAGTGTTAGGTTAAGCGCTGTTGTCACGTTGTGATGAAACTCCCCAATATTAATTAATACTCGCTGTATTTTGAAAAGTGTTAATCTTACCCTCCTGTAATATACAACTTTTTTGTTCATTTATCTCTTGCTGAAGTAATGGCAGTCAAACTTCTTACACCCAGTATATTTGNTCAGCTAAATAAATGTAATTCTTTAAAGTCATCTATTATTAAGAAATCAGCACATATTACATTTTGGGACGATATATTGGAAAAATTCAGAGTCTTGGCAATATCTGTCTCATAAAGACTACAAGGTAAAAAAAATTTTCATCCCGAAAATCTGATCGGATTTTTACTATTAAAGGACTTCAACAAATTTGGAAAAATGTTCGGAGATGTATGGTTTACATACTTAAGAACTCGATACTTAAATCAAAACCCCATAGAAAATTTATTTAGTGCCGTTCGACAGTGTAGGGGATTCATTAATTTGTGTTAGTAACTGTTGATGAATTGGTATTACGAATTAAGTTGCTAAATCTGCACAGCTGATAGGCCAGCTACTAGTAAGTTTGATGAACTTTTAATGTGAATAAGTTGTCTATGCATTTGACGCACTTTACTGTTTTGCTCGTCAGTACTGACAGTGTAGAGCTCAATGTTTTTTGTGTACGTTGCTTATTGATTGTGCAGTAGATATATTACACCTTATATACAGGGATGGCCAGAAGTACGGAATAAAATTCATATTTTTTGAATGAGTTATTTTTTTTAAAACGCCGAAACACGTTAACTGATTTTGATTTTTTTCCCATCTTTCGGTTATATAATAATTAATTTTTCTTCAACCCCCTAACCCCCAGCTACCCCTACTTTTTTTTTAAATGGAAACATAAGGCATGAGGGGGCTCGTTGAAAAGCTTATAGAAAACCGAATC
>NW_019421156.1:4499-5430 GCF_000390285.2 Anoplophora glabripennis
CCTGCTCTAGCTGTGATTTTCCCTCATGAAATTGATCCAGATATACCGAATGAAAGAATTTGGTTCCAACAAAATGGCGCTCCCCCACATTTTGGTAATGATGTTCGAAGATACTTAGATGAAATGTTTCCAAATTGCTGGATTGGTAGACGGGGTTGAATGACCGCCAAGATCCCCCGAGAAAGAGTCTACCAGGACAGACCGGATAATATTGAGAATTTAAAGAACAAGATTAGGGCGGAGATGCATAATTTAACCAGCTGAAGTCATTCAGAATGCTGTGGACAGCTTTTACTATCATCTTGAAAAATGCCAAATAGTGAATGGAGGACATTTTCAGCATTTGCGACATTGAGTTTATTTTTGTAAATTATCTAGTTGTTTCAATTTCTAAATGAAAAAAAAANAATTGCCAAAGCACTTACTATGTGAATGTGTGTAATGCGTCCTATAGAAATAAAAGTTTTTTTTCAGAATTCCAAAAGACAGACAATTACTGTGGATATAATCAGTTCGAAAATTATGTAAATTAGACTTTACTCTGACAAACATATTTAATGATTTGTGTGAAGGCCATTTTGAGTTAAAATGTCTTAAAAACAGTAATAGGAATAGTCTCAACAAAAGTGCTGTGCCGACATTATTTTTAGGATCGACTAATCACCTACTAATTGTAATAATATCACCTCAGAATTCTCGGATAGTATAGAATATTCGGCAAAACAATTTGTTAACGTTACAGAATTTTCAGAGTACGAGCTGCCAAACTTCAATTTCGGGTGATTTTTTTACCTCCACCTTTTTTTAAAAAACCCAAATACACATATTCAAAATTTTCATTTCCTGTAAGTGCTACTGCGACCACCAGTGCCATTACTGTGATTACTGATAGCAAGTTGAATGAAGCGGAATCAAATACTGGTCATGTAAG
>NW_019421157.1:0-5373 GCF_000390285.2 Anoplophora glabripennis
TTTTTTCTGTACTTTGCGCGAGCTTTCTTATTTTCTATCTTTTTTTCTACTCTATATTAGTTGTTTTTATTTTATGCTCGCTTTTTCCCGCTTTTTTAGTTTCAACTGTTCTTTTGGTTTAAGCCCATTTTTTTTTACTTTTCACTTGTATTTTTTTGCATGTTTATTTTTTACATTACGTCTGCCATTTTTAAATCTGCTTCTTTCTTTTATTACACAGCCACTTGCATATTACGCTCGCTTTTTTACTTTACTCCAGTTTTTACCCAACTTTTTTTCTGTAGGCCTATATTTTTCTCTACGCCTACTTTTCTTTCTTACCACTGCTTATTTTTGCTACACGCCTGCTTACTTTTACTATATGCCACATTTCACATTACATTATACCCGCTTCTTTACTTTCCACCCGCTTATTGCCCGCTTTTTTCTTTGTGCCTGCATTTATTAACATGTATGCCATTTTTTTGTCCCGCTTGTTTTTTTATTACGTTTTTTTTATATTTTACACCTGCTTATTTACTTTCCGTCCATTTTTCTTACTTTCTATCCGCTTTTTTCCTTGCGCTTGCAACTACTTTACGTCCGTTTTTCTTATTTTACACTCGCTTTCCATCTTTGCGTCCGCTTTTTCTCTTTACGCCTGCTTTTTCTATTCCTTCAAAAATCTTCTCTTTGTTTCGAACTCGCCTTGTTTCTCTCAGAGCGAAAGAGGTAGTGAACCAAGCAACCATCTTACAGGTATACGTGAAAATTAACAGTGGTTCTTTTTGTGACTAAAATGTGTCGCTGTCTCCCGGACTATAAGAAGGCTATAAGTCTCAAAAGTCTCTCTCTGCAGAATAGTTTTCTTTATGTCATGTCATTCCAAAATGGTTAAGTTTCTGCATTGCCATTTGAATTACATTGTCTGCTTTACTTATTTAAAAACTTGGTATTCTTTGACAAGTATATATGGTTCTCGTTCATATGAACATAATTATGAAATACTATAGTGGATATGTAGTCAATTTATTGGAGTATGGTCAAACTGGTATATCCAAAGCTGACAACTTGGGACAAATTCTTTTTCAACAGGACCGTATTAAAAGAAATTATTAAGTTTATAAATTATAATAAATTACCTAATCAATTAAAATTAACTAATTTTGAATGTTGTCTTCCTAATTTAAGTTATACCTATGGAATATGTATAAGTTTATTTTGAATATGACGTTCAGTGTTTTAGTAATCGCCAATAGAAGCCAACTATATAAATATGTATATAGGATGTTTGCAAACTTGGCAGAAATAGTTTTTATAATAGATTTATATTATTTGTAATAGATAAGCTTTTCTAATTGATTTTTTAGTATCAACTGACCACAATAATACGAAGAAACATTTTAAAACTCCAGCGATAGCTCAGCTGGCTCCGTTTACAATTTACAAATGTTTACACAATTTGATGTAGGTAAATGAGGAATTCACAAAAATAAATACACAAAGGAAGTAGAAATATAGAAAAATTAATGGCATCACTTAAACATTTGTTCAATAATAATTTTATTTAAAATTTGAAAAATAAAAGACACATTTCTATAATGAAAACAAAAGTGACAAGCATTATACAGGCTGTTACAAATTCGCTTCTCACTACAGGGATCTTGGAAACGGTACGAAATACGAAGTACCTAGCTTAAATGGGGACAAAGTTGCATAATCAGGGAACCAACATAATACATCTAAAAAATCAAGGCTAACATGATTAGTTTTCGAAGTATTTGAAAAAAAAACGAAATTTTGGAAATCCGTTTTTGTTTCATTTCAGCTTTGTTTCAGGTGATATTGAAAGAAGAAGAACACTTTCTCATGGCAACTTTTTGCCCTCTATCGAATGGCATAATCAATTTTTATATGTAACGTTTCGTCTCTCCACGACCATCGTCAACTTAATTTTTTTAAATACGACCCTGGAAACTTTATTACATTTTTTGCAAGCCTTCATCACCCCAATACTGCACTGCCTCAGCCCGAACCAGATTCAGACGTTTTGTCTCGAAAAATTCATCTTCAATACGGATTCAAAATGAAATATTTACAGTACTCACTTTTTCACACCGTACAATACAGAAATTTTCTCAATTGTTTTAATACAGCATTGTATCAGTTGTTTTTAAAAGGACTAATTTCACCTGACATAAACGACTGTCCTACATAATTATATTTCAAACAATACTTATTACGTACCTATTACTAAAGGTAAAAATGGCCGGAAATCTAACAGCCTATGTTACTAACAGGACAACCACATAATATATTTTCTTCGATACCTCAATCTCCCCGTGAGATGAAAACTTTTTTTTTTGTTTCTCGATTTGAAACATGGACATTTATTTGGAATACTTCAATATAAAAATCAACCATTTTTTTTGCTTGTAAGTATTTACACACCACAATATGACACATTAAAATTATTTTTTTTTGTACATTTCTCTTTTATATCTATGATCATTGTGTAAGACACAATCCGAATAATAACTAACACAAAATAGTTACTGCTATCTCTAGAAAACTGTCAAAACCTAATTATTATACAGTTATATAATTAATGCATAGCCATAAGTTAAATTAAAAGAACAGCTATTTGTATACAGGGTGTTTCAGTTTGGGTGAATGAAACTTTAACCACAAAAAGAACTCAATAAATAATTCGGAATTGCTTTGTATGTAAACAAAGGGTATGTCTCTAAATACAGCAGGATTTTTTTACACCAACTTCTACGGCACTGACCTAATAATACTTTGAGATTCATTTTCAGATTCCGTGGACAATTCTACATAAAAAGGTATATTTGTTGAAAATCGGTATAGTGTATCGTTTTACCGAAAATCTCAGTTGGGGGACTTTTCTTCTGATAAGAAAGACATTTTTTTACACACTAATATTTGAAATCTTAAAAATAAAATGATAGTTCCTGATGACAGATAAGTCTTAGTTGTTTTTCATGGCAATCATTGTGTACGGATACTGTAACAGATTTAAAATTAATATGTAGGTGTAATTTTTTAAAGAAACCACATTACGAGTGCGGTAACTAATACACAAGGGATTATATTGAGAATTTACCAGTTGTTTTACCGATGTAAAGACATTATTTAATATTATAATTAATAATATTAATTTAAAATTTTATTTCTTCTTCTTTAAGAAACTAAATTTCTTATCAGACCAACGGCCTCCCATTCAACTGAGATTTTCAGTAAAACTATACGCTATATCCATTTTCAACAAGTATACCTTTTTTATGTAGAATTGTCCACGGAATCTAAAAATAAATCCCAAATGTTTATTAGATCATCGGCGTTGGGGTAAAAAAATCCCGCTTCACTACCCATTCCTACGCCACTGACCTACAAAAATTTACAGTAAATTTTACATTAAATTATGCACGTGTAAATGTTAACACCACACCAAATTTGAATCAATTTGTTATGAGCATACTAAAGATTTCATAAATAATATGATTTTAAAAACCGACCAATACGGCCCTGTACAGTGAAACCGGTGATACTTAGACTTTTGTTTTATAAGGCAATTCTGAATTATTTATTGAGTTCTATTTGAGGTTAAAGTTTGATTCATCCGAACTGAAACACTCTACTATAGGCCAGGAAAAAGGACTGGGAAATGACCATTTCCCGAGTTTTTGTTTCGGCAAACTGAATATATATATACTATACACTATAGATGCTAAATATTATGTACAATAACATACTAGTTTCCACAGTTATAAAAATGGGGGGGAAGATTGTTTAAAGATNGAAACGAACGGAAAAAAGTTATAAGCGAAAAATGTGAATTTACGTAAAAATTATACAATTAATCACCCTGTAAACAATCTTCCCCACATTTTTATGACTGTGGAAACTAATATGTTATTGTACATCATATTTAGTGTCTATAGTGATAAATTCAGCTTGCCGAAACAAAAAGTCGCGCCCAACTGTATATTTCCTTGATTATTGCAATAGTAACAAACACAACTAAAATATGCATATGTGGCATGATATTTACTGTTTTAACATGTATAGCTGGCTTAACGCAATATGTAGACCTAGCAATAAAGACCATACTTAGTTTAAATTATCTCGTCACCACTATGCGCATGAAATACTAAAGACGTATTTTTATCCCCACTTTTCGAGCGAGTACACTTTGTTTCTTTAACGTGTCCTTCAAAAGCTCTTCTAATTATGTTTTAGTCAGTCAAGGTGTAGTAGAATAAAAAAAAATTAAAGTTGGTATCACATTTTTCAAGTTATAATCCATTCAATAGCAATACACTTTTTTCAAGAAATAAATATAGTGGTTATAAAAATAAAACGCAGCTTTTAAATCTTATTTTATTTTAAGGCCAAACTATATTTTCAATCCATTCTAAATACTTCGACACTCTGGTATACACGCCTGGAATTTTTCCCCCACAACCTGCTCCATAAGAAATGATCCCTACAACTGAAAAAGTCCCATCTATGTTTTGAATTTGAAGTGGTCCTCCAGAATCCCCCTAAAAATATTTAAAATACAATTATATTTAAGAAGAATTTGACAAAATACCTATTTAATATTCGGGACATAAAATTATTTTTTCGTAATTTCGTTTTTAAAATTTTTAGTAATCTTTAATATTAACTTAGTTTCATGTTTTTCTTAAATAAAATGGTAACGATCAATCTTTCCGTCAATACAGATCATTTACTCCCTTTAGAGCTTCACAATTTTGATGATCTGTAAAACATTAACGGAGTTCCATAACCTCGTTCTGCTGTAAATGTTTAACTCACTTTTTCCAGTTTGAATGTTCTAGTCAATAAAAGCCTTAAGTATAGGCTCTTTAAAGTTTCCGAATTTTAAGTGAAATGTAACAAAAGCCGGGACGCGTAGTCATTTATTTATTAGTTCTCGGAACGGATGGGCCAACTAAAATATTTTCGTCAACAAAAATTATCGAAAGTTGAGGGCTTTCAAGTAGGTCGTGTCGTCCTTCGGAGAAATTTACCAATATTTTTAACAAGTTCGCTTAGAGTCGGGGCCATGCGACAGTCATCCATTGCGTCTGGGAGGCGCCAGCGTAGAAACCCATATTTTAATAACGCGCGAAATCACGAGAAGAGCGTAGAAGTTCCAAAGTAGAATTAATTCACATTGTAAATTGATAGTAATTGGAAAATAAACTAATAGATCAATAGCTGGTTTTTCGGCAGATTTTCCAAGCTATTAAGAAGATATTAAATGAGGTTGACTAATCCGCCCCGTAATTGCTAAACGGAGTCACTAGAGGAAGGCTAGGGTTACTTGTAAGTAAGTTTAGTTTCAGAATTCTTATATAAATG